>NC_056728.1:1805601958-1805736958 GCF_019279795.1 Protopterus annectens
TTATTTTACTAGAGTTTGAACATTTAACCTACCCGCTTACATATTTCTCTATACATGTCTTTGACTTCTGTGAATGTTGTCCTCAGTACACTTTTCCTGTATGGTAACCCACGCATTGTAGTTGCCCTTGCCATTTCACATACCTTTTTACTTATTACTGTATCTAGTTGTTTTACTTATGCACACAGTGCACTTAGTGCACTTTCCCTGCCTGTAATTATTTCCCTTATATAGCCCTATGTGTTGTCCATGTGAGCCCGCTTAACAGTTTTGCTAATAGACAAACCTGATTGTTTATTATGTGTACTAGTGTTGCTCAACATGGTTTCCTGGCCACTGACACTGTTGCTGGCCATGGAAACATGACTGTATTCATGTTAGCATGATGAGCAGCATGCATATGCGATTAGCATTGCTGCTCATCATGGTAACAAGTGTAAGCTTTGCACAAAGCCTACGTGATTGTTCATGAATCCCAGGGATTAAGTGAACACTGAACAAACTCATGCTGAAAGTGCATGATCATGGATAGCCTATCACAGCATTTAACAATAACTGTTAGGTAAAACATCTATTTTGGCTAAAATAATATTAAAATCAGAGAAAAAAAGCACAAATATGAATAATAAATATATCAACTGTTAACATACGGACTTAAACAGAAGGAGGGATGGGTAGTCAATTTAAATAATAATCATACTGCTTAAAATTCATGTTTAACTACTAAATATAAATCATAAGATGAATCAATGTTAGATTTCTAGCTAAAACACAATACCATTTGCTCTAACAAGCACTGTTACAATCTGAAAAAGAAAATAGATAAATTATCAACCATTCCAGCTAATAGTATTACTTATTATATTTATGTAAGCAAAACTTATTTACTTAACATATGGTAATGTAATTATAAGCAAATATTACTACATGCTTGCTCATTCTAGAGGAAATGAAACATAAATACATAAACATTTTTAACTTATTATTTCATGTTAAAGTTCTTAATTCATACTCATAACAACAATAAATAAAAATGTATTTTTTCAATTTCGTACATTTTGTATTTGTTTTTCATTGGTTTACTTTAGTTATGTCTTTAAAGAAATGTAGCATTCTAGGGCATTCTAGGGCATATCTTCTGTGGAATTAAATATCTTTTTGTGTGTGTGTATGATCTCAGAAGCCCACTCTAAAGAGTCACAAACATTTATTCCATCTGAAAGATGCATCTCAATTCTTTCATGGAAAAGTAAATTGTCCGTAATGCATTTCTTCTTAAATTCTTTAAATAGTGATAGCATGCCTTCTGTTTACTCATTATTTTTCTGGAGTAGACATTATCAAACTGAACAGTATTTTCATCTTGATAAGAGAACCAGATCAGGCTGCTTTCAATATTTGCTCTTTTTCCATGCTAGATATAAATGTCACTATTATGGAACATGAAAGTGCATTTTCTTTTCTTTTCTTGTATGTGACACTAGAGATCTTTGAGCCCTACCAATCCCAAAAGACAACTCTTCAAGTAAATTGGAGCTTTTGTGCAACAGGTCATAACACTCTAACCATATTGTCTACTTCAGACTTTTGAGGAGTTCCTGAAATTCTCACATTGTTCCTTTTAAGTCCATTATCCATGTCTTCAGTCAATAAGCCAATTATTTTGTTTTAAATGAAATTCTGTATGAGATTCACCTTTAGATATCCTCCCTTCATGGCTATTTAAGGCATCTTCAATATTAATAATTTGGGCACTGTGGTATTTGATTTTTATATTCTTCTTTAAAACTTTCTGTTTGAGTCCATTGTATCCATTTAACTGAAATATCATGAATGTTCAACATCAGTTACTGTTTTTCCTTTTTCATAGAGGAATCATGTGCATTACTCTTTGAATAACTCATTACGCAGTCTCTTCACAACTGAAATCTTAATTTCAGTTTCTGACTGAAATGTTTTAAATTCTGAAATAATTACCAGATATGTTGCCTTCACTCCTTTCAAAGAATATGCTTACATGTTTAAATCCTTAGCATTTTTAAGTACTAATAGTCAGAATAAAAATTTTAAGTTAAAAAGCTTCTTACGATTCCTGCTCGCATTCTGCAATCTTAGCCACACCCTCCCCTTTAACTGATATGAATTAATAGTTATGCTGTACACTAATCTTCCACCATATTCAAAATCAATACATTCATTACTAAATGTTCATGTGATAAAGAAAGTTCACCTATTGAATGCCTCTCCTTGTGCTTAATTTATTTTGATGGCACTCATTACAACCATCAGTGCCCCTTTTCATAGGTTCATACGTAGGTACTAGGCTATCGGCCCAAGGGCCTAAGTAAGCCTACCCAACAAGGTTCCCTGGCTTACACCACCCAAGAAAGTTAATTTCCTGTGCCCCTGTCGAGCAGAGCCACAGAAGTGATCCCTGGGGTTATTTCCTATTTCCCATCCACTCATCAAGTTTTTCTTGAAGATTGCTAATGAGGAACTTTGCTTGACATAGATGGGTAGCTTGTTCCAGAGTATAGGAAGTCTCTGGGACAGGAATCTATCCCTCCAGCATGTCCTGTTTATTGTGGTGACAATTTTCAGGTCCCTAGAGCATGCAGCTCGGAGGGATTGGGATTTCTTTAGGAGTAGCATGTCCAACAGCTCTGGGTTTAACATAGCTTTATATGTTAGGCAGAGATTGCCTTGGAGTAGGCAATATGCTACAGAGCAAAGCTGGAGTTTATTGAGATGGTCAGTGTAGGGCATCTGTTTGAAGCCAATAATCCTCTTTGTGAGGTACATCTGTGGCCTTTCCAGCTGCTGCAGTTGTCTTGTGAGGTACATTCCAAAAGGGGCATTGTACTCTATAATGGGTCTAATGAGTGCCGAGTAGAGGGGAACAATGACCTCTTTTTTCCTGGATGAGTACCATTTTGTGATGAGGTGTGCCACATAAAAGGATTTCCAGACTACTGTGGTGATGTGATAATCAAAGGAGAGACTACTGTCCATCGGGGTCCCAAGGTCTCTTATCACACATTTGGCGTTAAGTAGACTGACGTTTATGTGGTAGTTCATGGGTACAGAGTTTTTACCAAAGGAGATGACACACTAGCATTGAGCTTGAGGCCATGTCTCTGACACCAGGCATCTGTCTCAGTGAGGCCCTTCTGTAGGATGTCCACATCATTTGGGGACTCGACTATGGCTCCTAGTTTGCAGTCATCTCTGAACTTCATCAGCCAGAGGCCTTCTGTGTTAGTCTGTACTTCAGAGAAGTAGATACCAAACAGGAGAGGTCCCAGGAATTAACCCTGTGGTACTCCACTTGTCACTGGTTTGAAGTCAGATTTGGAGTCTGCAACTTTTACAGTGTGGGTTCTGTCAGTGAGCCAGTTGGCAACCCATCTTGTGACATAGGGATTTATACCTAGTTTAGTGAGTTTAGCTATAATTCCAGAATGGGGGATGGTATCAAAAGCCTTGGCGAGGTCAGGATAGGCTGTGTGAACCACCTTACCCCCATCTACTGGTTTGGTGACTGCCTCAAAGAAGTTGATCAGGTTCAGAAGGCATGATCTGCCTTTCACTAACCCAAACTGCGTGGGGTCCAGAGTTTGGATGTTACCAATGTCTTTGCTTATGAGTTCCATGATGATACGTTCCATGGCCTTGCAGACCAGACTCATCAGGCTAACAGGGAGATAGTTCCCAGGATCAGTGGTGGCTGCCCCTTTGTGGAGTGGGATAACTGTTGCTGTGTGCCATTCAGTGGGTGCAAAGCCTGACGTGAGACTATTATTGAACATGGTGCTTAGGTGGGGAGCCAGTTCGTTCTGAAGTTTATGTAAAACGCATCCTGGGATGTTGTCTGGTCCCATGGATGCTGTGTTTTTGGTTTTAGAAAGTGCAGCTTTTACCTGCATAGATGTGATTACAGGGACTCTGCATTCTTCCTGTATAGATATGGGCCCTTTAGGGGTGAGGGGGGGGTAAAGTTAGCACCGAACCTATCTACCAGGATGTTGGTAATATCAGTTAGTTCTGTAATTTTCATGCCGTTGTGCTATAACTCAGAGCAGATCTGGGTGTTGCCATTGAGATTCTTGTCATAGCTATAGAATGCTTTGTCGTTGCCCTTAGAATCAGTGGAAGGGTTACCAATACCACTAAGAGACCTAACAGAACAAGTTTATAGAATTATTAATGCAGAAGGCCCAAACATTGGAAAAGAAGCCTTATGCTTCCATATGTTCTAAATCCTTCAAAGTACCAAAGGATGATCCAGTAAAATTTAATTTCAAGAAGCATCCCGTGTTCTTGCACGCCTTAAATATTAAAGTGGAGATCTGAGAATACCAATGAGGTAGAACAGGAAGTAACTCAGAATGTTAATGAGGCAGAACAGGAAGTAACTCACAATGCTAATGAGGCAGAACATAAGATTTAAACTTATCACCCTTTTAACAGTGGAGCCTTCTATACCTGTTTCCGAAGCTCATTCATACTGTATTAATTATATTGTCTCACTGGACTACTCTCCACTTATGTCTATATCTAGGCATCTCTCTCTCTCATAACTGCCATACCAGACATTGTTACATTTGGCATTACTTCAGCCTGGAACAGCCCCATCAGAGTTTGCTCTTCTTCTACCAATCATCCAGGCATTATTTCATCTAGCACTGATTTTGTTCATGTATTTTGGGCAGGTACTGTTTTTTGCCAGCATACATGTAACAAGCATCTGTTCTCTGGAAATTGTCCTTCAGAAGTCACTGTATCCACCTGTACTGTATTATTTTCTAATATGGATGGCCCCTCTTCCACAATATATTCAATAGCTGAGGATTTCTTTGGCCCTGCATCGCTGTTCACAATTTTCTCCATCACTGTACCTACTTCCTGGTTTACCCCAGCTCTTGCATCTCAACTACCCTCTCCTTCCTACCATCATGTTATAATTCAAGCATACCACTTCCACTAAGAGATTAATCACCAGAAGGGTATTGCATGACTCCATGCTGTGACTGATCCTATTTGGCATCTACACAGAGGTTAAGGCTAATCTGGAGGGCCTTTGGCTGACCAAGTTCACAGATGGCTGCATATTGGCAGCTATCATAGATTCCCCATAACACAGACATCCTACAAGAGGTCTAACACAGACAAATGACTGGTGTCAGAGTCACAGACTAAAACTCATTGCAAATAAATGCATTATAGTGCATTTTGGGAAAACTGCCACCCAAGCTAATTACTTCATTGATAAGACACCCCTAAGAACTGATCCTGTAGTCAGGAATCTAGGAACATATTTAGATAGTAATCTGGCCTTTGACCATCGTGTGGCCAACACAGTAAGAAAATGATTCTATGTCAGCCAGCTTATAATTAAGAGCATGGCATCCATGTCTAAAGAAGTCATAGTACCACTTTATTTGGCTCTTATAAGACCCATTAGTGAATACAATGTCTCCTTTGGTGTGTACCTGAACAGCAATATGCAACAGACAGAGTTAACTGTGGATGTGGTTTCGATCTTAAGGCAAGGGATGAATTCCTGTAGGGTTTTCCGCTGAAACATTCCCTGGCTAATTGCTAAATTCAGGGACAAATATGACCAGGATATCATTTGCCTCCTAATGGGTAAAGATATTATTTCAGGCTGTTCGGTACTTGGCAATGCAGTAAATCCTCTATATATCACCCAGGTCTCCCCCTATTGCTTTGGTGGCTACCAACTTCATTACTGGGTCTGACTCTTGCAGCAGACGACTTCCATCTTGGTGAATGATGTCAGAAGTGATAGAAATTGCGAGGAGGCCTTCCAGTGAACACTGTATCTTAAGTGAAAGGTTTTATGTTTAGGCAGAGTGGTATAAATAGCCCAAGTATTTATTCTGACACTCGTCAGACAAATGACTGGGGCTTATATTTGCTAATACTAGCTTCAAGGAAAAGCATTTTCCAAAAAACTAATTTCACCCTTCCATCAACAATTGTTGGGAGGGTGGCCTAATGTTTAAGGTGTTTGCCTTACAAACATAAGGTGCAGGGTTTGAGTCTCACAAGGGATACTTTGCTAGGCTTGAAATGGCTGGCAAAGGCAGTTAGCTTAGTATGAGTCCTATGAGTTGGAATGTGTGCAAAGGTTCGTTACCAAGAGAATAAAGAGTGTAAACATATTGTCCTATTATTCCTTAAACCCTTATCTCTGTACTCTACCTCCTAGGTCTGGCTGATGTCATCTGGTGATGTCTGGTTCTCATTAAACCCTTATCTCTGTACTCTACCTCCTAGGTCTGGCTGATGTCATCTGGTGATGTCTGGTTCTCATACAGGGCATCCTCAGATCCAGCACTGGTGGACCTTCTGCACATCCACAAAATGAACAGCATCAGAACCACTAAATCAAAGGATTTAAATTTTGCTTGTGACATAAATCATGTTGGTGAGACAGATATGTGTCTCATTGAATACCCATGCTCTGGAACAGAGTCCCCATCCATGTTAATCAGAGTTGTTCCCTAACCTTATACAAGTGTAACCTTAACCAATGGATGGGAAATTAGAAATTCATCCTGGGTCTGGCCCCCATGTGTCTGACAGGCAGAAGCAAACAGTAATGTTCAAACTAACATACCTCCTACCTGCATCACCTCTAGAAACTTTCAAACTAACATAGCCCCTCCAAATAAATGCCTATGATACATAAGGACAGAATTGGGTTGGATTGGAGGGCTAGGCTTATAAATTCCATAGTGGTTGTTTGCCTAATATATATCTATGAATCTATAAACCTCTGAACTGTCAGTCTGTCACTTCTACAACCAGACTTGTCCCTTCTTAATAACAGCCTAGTAACTACTAAATGGAAAAGGATCCAGTAATGAGCCCTGAAGTATACCATGACATTCATTTTCTTTTGATAAAGACTTGTTTTTAATCCTAACTGAGAAGGACATCACTTATAGCAAGTTGTTATGTATGCAAAAAATAAAATAAAATAAAATAGTTTAAACTTAAAGACTTTAGACCCCAGTAGCTATGACACAAGAAATATTATGAAATGATTTGCATAGATTCATATGACAAGTCCATCATTAACCCTACATTCAAAGCATCCACAATTGTATAGTATTCATTTTCATTGGCTTGATAATTGAGGCAATTCAACTTCAACTTCGGGCCGGATTTACGAAGGCTTGCACGGAGTGTAAGAGTAGTGCAAGACGGCAGACAGGCAATATGTCTGCCGAGCGATTCAGCAATAGCCGGCAGGGGTGTGCATGAGAGCTTCTAAAGCTACTCTTGCACGGACAGTGTTATGGTATGCAAATTACCTCATTTGCTGCTGAAAGCTATGCAAATGAGGTAAATTTGCGATCCAGGAAACACTAACTTGTCCGTGTAAGAGTAGTGTTATCTGCAGAAATGTACTCCGTTGGTAACGGAGTACCATTCTGCAAATAGCTAAACAGAGCTATGACAGCTCCAAATAAAGGATGAATCTAGTTGAGGAAGCATGCCAATGGCCAAATATAAGGCCATTGGCATTTGCAAATGTTGTAAATCCTTAAAATCCAAATTTTTTTTTCCCCCGATCGCTGATGTTTCAGCTTAGCACAGAGGTGCACAAACATACTGCACTTTAAATAAAATGAAAAAAAGTGAAAAATAGTCACAAATGTGCATTTTCACTAAAAAGCTTGTTCTGCCATGCAGGTGAATGGCAGGCTGAAAACAACATGGCCACTGAGTAGTGGTTGCCAAGGGGGGGAAGCTCAGTGTGAGAGATGTAACCAAGCATTAGTAGGCAATCCTATGCAAATGAGGATAAGGATAGTGAATCCCAATTTTCCCCTGGATGTGAGCCATGTCCCTAGAGTGTAAGTGTAGGAGTAGGGTAGTAGTAGAGTAGAAGATAGGTGACATCATGAGGGGGTATGTCTGAAAGACTGTAAGGTGATTGGCTTGTGTTTGCCCTGAGTTGCTCAGGATTGCAAGAGGCGTGTTTACAGTGGTACTAGCTGAAAACAAGAAACCAAAGGTGTACACCGTGGATGTATCTGAAATGTCTTGCAAGCGCGCGTGTGGGGGCATGTGGGCGCGTGTGTGCTTGTTTGCACCTTGTGGAAACAGAAAGGGAAAAAGGAAGGAAAAGAAGTAGTAGGAAGTTAACCAAGGAGAACTAGCAGAGCTGCCAGGTGAACTATATCAGAATCAGCCAATTACACAGGCAGTCGACTAGCCCAGCCTAGCACTTTAAACTCTGCAAACAGCAGTCTAACCTATTTTTTCACAAGAAATATGCAACACTGCAGTATACAAAGAGTGAAAACTTAAAAAGTTTAAGGGTGACAAAATGTTAGGGGCTGCTATTGCTATCAAAAACCAACATGTGCAAGGTGCTGAGGGTGGTGATGTTGTGAATGCTGCTGAGCAACCCACAGTGAGGAGACGGAGAAGAGTGTACAGACCCAGGGTAACCTACCAGGGGCTACATGAGCTGGAGATAGTGGAGCGCTATAGAGTGGACAGAGATGTCCTGCAGCAAATTGTTGAGCTGTGCCGGCCACGCCTCACACACAGAACCAACAGAGGGGAACCGATCCCAGTGGATACCAAGGTATGTGTTGGCCTATGAATACTAGCTACAGGTACCTTCCAGAGACCAACTGGTGATATGATGGGGGTTTCACAGGCATCTGCATCCAGGGTACTGCACCAGTTCCTGGATGCCATGTCAGAACATGTCGGTGAGCATGTATATTTCCCCAATTCCAGTGAGGCATTGGCCAGCAATATGCATCTTTTCAACCAAATAGCAGAATACCCTGAGGTGGTGGGTGCAATAGACTGCACGCACATACACATCAAAGCACCACCCGGTAAGTGGGGTAGTGTCTACATCAACCGCAAGGGCTTCCCCTCCATCAACTGTCAGGTCGTGTGCGATGCCCAGGGCATAATAATGAATGTGTGTGCTGGCTGCCCTGGAAGCTATCATGATTCCCACATCTGGCATCTGATGCAGCTGTACCAGAGATTTGCCAATGGGGACATCCCTGACGGTCACCTAGTGGGGGATGCTGGATACGCACTGGAGCCGTGGCTGATGACACCCATCAGAAATGCACACACACCCGAAAAAAAACTCCATAATGAGGCACACGCACAAACAAGAAACATTATTGAGCATGTGTTTGGGATGCTCAAGTCACGGTTCCGGTGCCTGGACACATCTGGTGGAGCCTTGCAGTACTCACCAACTACATGTACCCAAATTGTCATGGTATGTGCCATGCTACACAATATGATCCTGTGAAAACAGCTGCAGCAGGAACAGCATGGGGCAGGGCCAAACAGCCCCCCACCATTGCCAAGGCCTGCACAGGCACAGTGTGATTCGGAGGAAGAACAACCTGAGCCTGCCCCAGTAGGCAGAAGGAGGCATGCCCAGTATGCTCTGGCCTTGGCAAAGAGGCAACGCATAGCACATACACTGACTCAGTAGGAACCCTGGAAATGACACCTCTCTCTGACTCGCACATACAATAAAAGGGATGCCTAACTTGACACTACCTGTTTTCAAACATGTATAGGGAGTGTACTATGTGCATCCGACATAGGCAGCCCTGCAGCACCACCTGAGGCATGATTGCCCTATTTTAAGCAATATAAAGCAGTGCTAAGCACATTGTACCACTATTTAGCATATTTAAGCACAATTGGGTGGAGCTGCGCACCACACAAACTAGCGCAACATCGGGCAACGTTGGGCAACATTGGGCAATGTTGGTCAACGTTGGCCAATGTTGGGCAAAGTCAGGCAAAGTGGGGTAAACACGCTTACACCTGATTTACTGCTCCTTAACCAGTCAAGTCTGCCCAGCAGGAAAATAAAAAGCAGTGACAGGGCTCGAACTCAGGATACTGTGCACTATAGTCATAGTACTGGACCACTAAGCCATGACAGCATTTCACTGCAACAGACACAGCAGGGCAATTGTAGTCTAATGCAAACACAGACAAATGCTGTATCATGCCCTCTGAACTCCCCCCCAGGCCTATGCAGACAGATAACAGCAGGCCAGGCAGTGTGATGAGGGTTGGGTAGGCTATGAAGTCACAAACTAATATACGTGAAATTGGAAGCTAGGTTCTGTAGTACAGTAGTATGCCTCAAGCCAGTACGATAGGCAACAGTCAGACTGAAATGGAGTACCTGACATAGAGTGCATGCCTAGCAAATGTGTATAAGTGTCAGGTGAACCCCTCATCCTATGTACACCCACAGTAACAATCAGGTGTGCCCCCTGGGTAGAAATGTACAAATAATAGCTGTCCCCCCTGTATGTAGAAATGTTGTTAAGTCTATGCAAAGCGACTCATGGATGCCCTGCAGGCACAGCGTGCTTCCTGTCGATGTACAACACAAAGGTGAACCCTGAAGTAAAAAACAACTTGATTTTTCACACACATATAGTATATATGTCCATACTGGGCATGCTCACACACTTAAATTTAGACAATTTCAGTCAGCAACATACTGAAAGGTCATACTGGGCATGCTCACACACTTAAATAAATGAAGCAAAAGTCAGTCAACAACATACTGAAAGGTCATACTGGGCATGCTCACACACTTAGGCCCTGTCTGAGTACAGCAGTGGGCCACATATATCTGGCAGTTGCAGTTCTTACCCCAGAAACTTGTCACTATTCAACAATCCTGCCTTGCGCACACAGTTATATGAAAACAGACCCATATAATATATTGGACTCTTGTCATAATCAAACTATGTACTACAAGTACTGAACTTGTTCAGAGAAAGTGAAAATTCAAAGAAGATCAATAAATCTCCGATCAGTATCATCAATAAACAACGAGCACTCCTAACATTATCCAATCCATGTTCTGGCAAAAATATTGTCAAAGAGTCCATAGAGAACCATGAAGCTTTCTTTCACAATGTCATATATATCAATGTAAACACATATATGTTCTGAGTCAGTGCAAACTGTAAATGAATACATGTACATGACTGACACTACCAACATCTTGTCAGACAGGTTCATACATATTTACCCCCCTCTCACTGACAAAAGGGCCCATTATCATACCTGGAGATTGTGAAAACCCAGAAATCACATATACAATGGTTAAATAGCACTTTCCAAACCTAAAAACACGGAGTCTATGGCATGACATGGTTTCCCTAGCTGTGTCATATGTGAACTCCAAAACAAACAGACCCTGCACCTGAATGGTCTGTTGAGACTCACCCTCTGTACAGGATATGAAACTGTTGAATGCATTACAGCAACATTTGGCACACTCCACAAGTGCTGGTGCACAACAGACCATAGGAACTATTGTCTTATAAGCCTATTAAGCCTGATCTGCAAGGCCATGGAGTCCATCATGATGGAACTCATAAACAGAGCAATTGTGAGCCTATAAACACCCAACCCTACCAATTTCAGTTTGGTCAGGGGCAGATCATGGTTCCCAAACCTGCTAGACTGTTTTCAGGGCAGTCACCCAGGACATACATCAATGAAATGAGCTACACATGTCCCACATAGACCTTGAAAAGCCCTTTTCCAACATCCCAGAAACATGTTGTATCCACAAAATCAACAACAGTGCATAAATATGTATGTCATCTGATGGATTGCCAGCTGGGGCACAGATAGATCCCACAAGGTAAGAACGGTGGTCCCCTGTTCAAGCTGGTAACAATTGCTGTCCCCCATGGCTCAGTCCTGGGACCCCTCCTGTCTGGTGTATACTTTTCAGAAATACAGTCAAACACACAAGGGTTATGTTTAACAAAGTTTGTGGATGACTGCAAAAAAGTTGTCATAATCAATGTTTGGGACAACAGAGACATCCTTAAAAGGGTCTCAGTCAGACATATGTGGTGTAAAAATCATGGCCTCGAGCTACAGTCATAGAAATACCACATAGGTGCCAACACCCTAAATATATAGTTGATAACAAGGGATCTATGGACACATGTGGATAGTCATCTCCACTTCCAGAAACATATTCACAAAGTGGTTAGAAAATCATGCTATGTGTTCCCACAAACTGCCAAAGTCTTTGCATGTAGGTCAAAGGAGGTTCCCTCTACTCATCAGTCATCAGACCCATCAGAGAGTACCACAACACACTTGCGATGAATCTGACTGTGCACCCTCACCAGCTGGAAAGACCACTGAAGTACCTCAACAAGAGGATTACTGGCCTCAAACAGTTGCCCCATGCAACAAGACTGAATATAACTCAATCTGTACTCTGTTGCATACTGTCTGCTCAGGAGATCTCTGCCCAACAGACAGGTCCATGTCCAATGCAGAACTGATGTAACATGCGCTATCTGAAGTAAACTCAAGCTCACTGTACCACATGCTCTAGGGATATCATCATCACAATATTGAATAGAACATGTTGGAGGGATACATTACTAACTCACAGACTTCCCTTGCTTTGGAACAGGCTCCCAACCGACATTAAGCCGAGACCCTCACTGACACTCTTCCAGAGGAGCTTTGATGAGTGTATGTGAAACTGAACTGTCACACCATGGATCACTTCATCAGCTCTACTACACAGAGGCCTAGGGAACTAACTCCATAGGTGGTGAAAGCTGCACACTCTGACCATACCAATATATGCCTTCAGGCAGATAGCCTATTACCTACCTGTGTACCTCTATATATATGTAGGGGGAACACAGTATAATCAGCCAAAGATGGATGGGCAGAGATGTGTGTAAGAGGGTGACCATGACAGGGAGCCATCCAGGACTGTCCCACCCAGCACACATCCCAATGGCTCAAAAGACATGAGGTGCACATCTCTCCCACTGTACATAACAGCCACCAGTATCTGTAAGCATTACAGTGTATGTGGTCCATGTGCCTGCTGTACATGACTGTACAATGAAGTACACATCTGCTATCTGTAGACATGTACCTGTCACATAGGTTCATAGGTATGTTTTCAAAGAATGGTGCTTTCCTCCTTGGCTACTGCTGTTAAAATTCTTGTTGAGACGCTTTTCCTTGTTTCTTCTTTAAAAGAACTTTTATTAAAATGATTTAAAACAAAAAACAAAATAAAAGCTACAACCTAACCATTTGAAAGTTAGCATTGTAATGCAAAAAAGAGAGATGAGCGCTTTCAGTTTATCAACCTTCCACATCTTCAGTACGGCACAGTATGGCTTCAGTAAGCGTCTCAACAAGAATTTTAACAGCAGTAGCCAAGGAGGAAAGCACCATTCTTTGAAAACATATTTGCAGCATTTCTTGGGTTTTCCGTAAGCGTTTGCTCACTTCTCTTTCTACTACTAGGTTCATAGGTATGTAGTAGACTATCTTCATGAAGGCATATATCAGCCTACGTAAGTTGGGAAGCTTTCACCACACCATTAGGTAGTCTCCCAAGGCCTAGTTCTAATAGTTAGTACCCTAAGCCCCTTTCTAGTGGGGCTGCTGATGTGATGCCTGGCATGAATTGTCTGTTTCCCATCCACTCATCAAGGTTCCAACTGAAGAGTATCAGCGAGGGGTTCTGTCTGATGTACATTAGGACTCTGTTCTACAGTAAGGCAAGTGTCTGGGATGGTACTCTATCCCACCAGCATGTTGTATTCATCATTCTGATGAGGTTCATATCCCTGGAATGTGTAGGGCAACTCAGTTGTTGTTATGTGTAGATGGAGTATGTTCAACAGTTATGTGTTGGACATGCCTCTGTATGTTAGGCAGAGTGATTCTCTGAGAAGGCGGTACGCAATGAAGAACAGATTTGGTTTTACCAGTTGTGTTGCATAACACAACTGTTTGAGGCCAGTAATCCTCTTGGTGAGGTACCTCTGTGGTCTCTCCAGCTGCTGGATATGCTTAGTCAAGTACATCCAAAATGGTGTACTGTACTCAATGATGGGTCTGATGATGTAAGAGTAGAGTGCCAACACTACCTCTTTGGATCCTGATGCAAACACTTTGTTGATTAGGTGGGCCACATAGGATCACCCAATCACTTTGGCAACATGGTTGTCAAAGGAAAGATGACTATGTACATGTGTCCCCAGATCCCTTATCACATTGCCATTTTTAAGGGGGTAACACCCATGTGGTAGTTTGTGGGTATTGTGTTTTCAACAAAGAGGATCACTATGCATTCCTCCGCAGTGAGCTTGAGGCCATGATTCTGACACCACACATCTGTCTCATAGAGTCCCTTCTGGAGAATATGTCTGTCTTCCGGGGAATCTATTATGGCAAACACTTTACAGTTCCCAGCAAACTTAGTCAACCACAACTCTCCTGTGTTGGCATGTACATTTGAGAAGTCTATACCAAACAGGACTGAATCCTGGGGGACACCAGTCGTTACCGGTGTAGAGTCTGACATGTAGCCAGCAACTCGTAATGTGTGGGATCTATCTGTGAGCCAGTTTGCAATCCATCTTGTGATGTATGGATTCATGGCCAGGTTGGTGAGTTCATCTATAATACCTGACTGGGGAATGGTGTCAAAGGCCTTAGCGAGGTATAGGTAGGCTGTGTGGAGCTCACTTCAATCATCTGTAGCCTGGGTAACTGTCAAAGAAATCCTCCAAGTTCAGGAGGTGTGGTCTGCATTTGATGAAGCCAATCAGGGTGTGCTAACTGTGTGAAGGTTCCCAATCTCTGTATTGTTGACTTCCATTATGATTGGCTCCATTGCCTTGCAGAACACACTCGTCAGGCTCATAGAGCATGAATGCCAAGGGGTTTTTGTGGCCCCACCCCTGTGGAGTGTGAAGAACGTTGCTGTGCAACATTCTATGGGCACATATCCTGTAGAGAGCATGTAGAGAGAGGTATAGATATCCTTGATGAATATGGATACATCCTCACCCTATGTGCTATGATTCAGGTTCTGATGCTGGAAGGTATGGAATGAGTAGTATCTTGGTAGTGCTGGTGTGCTGTCTGGTGCCTTGAACTAGGTTACTGATTCTGCACAGATATCAATATTCTCCATAATGAGAAGTGCCTCGAGTGTGTGCATCTTGAGGCTGAGACATCTAGCAATGAGTAGCATTTAGTTCACTTTGTGGTTATTTGTGTTAGTTACGGGGTTTGGTTTGTCCTGCATGACCGGTGTTCCACACCTGACGTCAGTGCCTTATTGGTACCATCTAATCATAAGCTAATTACCCTACATATCCACATCCTGGACCCACACCCCCATTAAGGAAACCATGTTAAAAAATGTCTCCAAAGCCAACTTCATGCTTCTTAAGACAGAAGTGCTGAACTGCAGGACACCCATGCAGATGGACAATACAGTTACAACTACTGAATCCTTCACAATTGCACTTTATAAGCACTTACATGACTACATGCATCGTGCTATCCCAAACAGAACCAAGATGCTATCCTCCAAGAAAAGGAAGCCAATCTGGTGTACCCTGCCATAAACAAACTGCACAACAGAAGGAAAATACTGTTGCAAAAGAGGGTAAAATCCCATGAGGGGAGGAGCTCCATGGTCCACATCAGTAAGAAGCTGTGATCCATGATAAAATCCTCCAAAGCTAGTTATGAAAACAAAATTGACACTGATTCTAAAGACAACCACAAAGCATTCTATAGCTATGTCAAGAATCTCAATGGCAACACTCAGATCTGCTCTGAGTTACAGCACAATGGCACTAAATATACAGACCCAACTGATATTGCCAACATCCTGGCAGATAGGATCAGTGCTAACTTTACCCCCCTCTCACCCATGAAAGAGCACATCTCTATAACGGAAGACTGCAAAGTTGCTGTCATCATCGCTGCACAGGTAAAAAACACTCTCCAAAGCCAGGAACACAGCATCCATGGGACCAGATAACATCCCAGGCTGTGTTCTACACAAACTACAGAATGAACAGGCACCACACCTATGTACCATGTTCAGTCATAGCCTCACCTCAGGCTTTATGCCTGCTGAATGGCGCACAGCAACGGTTATCCCACTACACAAGGGGGGAGCCACCATGGACCCCAGGAACTAGCGACCCATTAGCCTGATGAGCCTGCTCTGCAAGACCATGGAATGTATCATCATATAACTTATAAAAAAGACATTGGTAATCTCCAAACTCTGGACCACAACCATGTTGGGTTTGTAAAAGGCAGATCATGTCTCCTAAACTTGATAGACGTCATTGAAGCAGTCACCAGAACCGTAGACAAGAGTAAGGTGGTTCACACAGCCTATGTAGATCTTGCCACGGCTTTCAACACCATCCCCCACTCTGGAATTATAGAGAAACCCACTAAACTAGGTATAAATCGCTATGTCACAAGATGGGTTGCCAACTGGCTAACTGACAGAACATACACTGTGAAAGCAGCAGACTACAAGTACGACATTGGACCAGAGACAACTGCAGTACCACAGGGTTCAGTCCTGGGTCCTGTCCTGTCTGGTATCTACTTCCCTTTGAAGTAAACTTTAACATGGAAAGTCTGTGGCTAATGAAGTTTCCAGATGACTGCAAACTAGGAGCCATAATCGAAACTACTGAAGATGTGGACATCCTACAAAAGGGCCTCACTGAGACAGATGCCTGGTGTCAAAGCCATGGCCACAAGCTCAATGCCAAAAAGTGCATTGTCATCCCCTTTGGTAAAAACTCTGTAGCCATGAACTACAACATAGGCGGTAGTATACTTAACACTGAAAGTGTAATAAGAGACCTTGGGTCACAGGTGGACAGTGGACACATCTGTGATAATCACATCCCCGCAGTAGTCAGGAAATCCTTCTACGTGGCACACCTCATCACAAAAAGTGTCTCATGCAGAATAGTAGAGGACATTGTTCCCCTCTACTCATCACTCACTAGATCCATAGTAGAGTAGAGTAGAGTAGAGTACAACGTCCCTTTTGCTATGTACCTCACAAGACATCTACAACAACTGGAAAGCCTGCAGAAATACCTCACAAATAGCATTAGCAGCCTGAAATACATGCCATACACAGACCATCTCAAAATGCTCCAGCTGTACTCTCTCGCATATTGCCTACTCAGAGGTGATCTCTGCCTAACATACAAAGCTATGTCAAACACAGAGCTGTTGGACATGCTCCATGTAAAACACTCACAATCCCTCTGATCTTCAGCCCCAAAACCCAGAGTGAAATACAAAAGGAAGTGGTGTATCCATTTACCTTATGGATACCCACACCTTCAGTTTAGTGGCACAGCATGAGGCCTTGTAGACCATGCAAGTGCAACCAACATTGGGCAAAGCTGCTTATCAGATTGTAGCCTGCTACAGATCACCTACCTTGTCTCAGGAACTTCACTCAGTATTCCTGAGAACAGTGGAAAATATAAAGGTCCTACCAAACACCATTATATGAGGAGGTTACAACTATCAAAACACTGAATGGGAGAATTACTCGTGTACAACGTCTTTTGCCCAATGCTTCCTAGAGTTTAAAAACTCAAACGCTCTGGAACAGCTGGTCACCATGCCCACTAGAGGTGACAACATACTGGACCTGATCATCATCAACATGGGGTACCAGTGTTCCACAACAGAGATAAACCCCTCGCTGGTAATATCAGATCATAAAGTAATCACACTGGACATCCACATCACAACCCCCCCCCCCACAGTCAAGGAAACCACTGTGAAGAAAGTTTCTAAAGCAAACAGCACACTTCTCAAGACCAAAGTGGAAAGTTCAAAAGCACCCTTGCTATAGGATAATGCTATACAATCTGCAGAATCATTTACAAGTGCATTCTATGAGCATCTACAGGGATGCATGGATCGAGACATGCCAAATAAAGTCAAGATGCACTCCACCAAAAATAGGAAACCAATCTGGTGGTTGTCGCACATAAATAATCTATACAACAGAAGGAGGGAACGAACACATGATAGAGCAAACTTCACATAAGGAAAGGCATCACTGATCATTATTAGGAAGAAACAATGATCACTCATAAAATAATCCAAGGCCAGTTTCTAAAGACAAATTGCCAAGGAATGTAAGAATAACAGCCACAAAGCCTTCGTTAGCTATACCAAACATTTAGGCGGCAACTCTCAAAAATGCTGTTAGCTACTGCAAAATGGAAAAAGAGATACACTGAACCAACTTACATTGCCCACATCCTGGGGGACAAGTTCAGTGCAAACTCCCCCCCACATCACCCCGAAAATGGCCTGTGTCCATCCCAGATGAATGCAGAGCACCAGACTTCATGGACATGCAGGTAAAAACAGCCCTCTCCAAAGCTAAGAACACAGCATCAATGGGACTGGATGGTGTCCCAGGCTTCGACTTACACCAGCCCCAAAAGGAACTACACCCTCACCTACATTCACTGTCCAGACTCAACCTTACCACAGGCTATGTACCCAAAGAATGGCATACAGCAACAGTCATCCAGCTCCACAAAGGGGGTGCCACAACAGAACCAGGAAACCATTGCCCTATAGGCCTACTCAGCCTGGTCTGCGAAGCTATGGAGCAAATTATCATGGAACCCATAAACAGAGACATTGGGACCTCCAGATACTGGACTCTACCCAACTTGGCTTTGTTAAAGGTAGATCCTGGCTCCTAAACCTAGTTGACTTATTTGAAACAGTTACCAAGGACATAGATGGAGGTGAAAGTAGTCCACACAGCCCACCTGGACCTCACTAAGGCCTTTCGACACCATTCCCCACTCTAGCATCATGGACAAGCTTACCAGCTTGAACATTAACAGATATGTCACAGGATGGGTGACCGATTGGCTCACAGATCAAACACACATGTTCAGAGTTGTGGGTACCATGTCCGACTCTAAATCAGTCACAAATGGCATCCCTCAGGTATTGGTCCTGGGACCCCACCTGTTCAGTAGATACTGCTCAGAGGTACAGGTAAGCATGGGAGGAGTATGGCTGAACAAGTTTGCAGATGACTGCTAACTGTGGTCCATAACTGACTCCACGGCTGACACAAACATCCTACAGAAGGGTCTTACAGAGACAGATACCTGGTGTCAAAACAATGCCCTCAAGCAGAATGCCAAAGAATGCATAGTCATCCCCTTTGGATAAAACAAAGTGCACACAAATTACCACATAGGTGGTAATCCAGTATGTATGGAGAATGTAATTATGGCCCTAGGGACCCAGGTAGATAGTAAACTCTCCTTTGATGATCACATTGCCAAAGTGTCTACAAATTCCTTCTATGTAGCCCACCTAATGTCACCTAATGTAACCCACTTTGTCTAGTCTGATGATGTCACCATCCTACAAATATACCTGTGGAAGGGAGAATTCCCTGTAATGTGTATAGCGTGTCGTGTAAATGTATACTGCTCTAGTGTCATTAAGTAGTTAGGTAGGGGTCACAACTGTATGACTGTGTGTGTATTTCCTTATAGAGGAGCAACCTTTTTGAAGACAACTACAACACCTTAAAAGTGGTATACTTATCTTTGTCAAGTCTGATGATGTCACCATCCTACAAATATACCTGTGGAAAAAAGAACGCCCAGTAATGTGTATAGTGTGTCGTGGAAATGCATGCTACTCTAGTATCATAAGGTAATTAGGTAGGGGTTTGAATCCTGCACTTGACAACTGTATGACAGTGTGTGTGTGTGTGTATCTCCTTGTAGTGGAGTAACCTTTTTGGAGACAACTACAACACCTTAAAACTGGTGTACTTATCTTTGTCAAGTCTGATGATGTCACCATCCTACAAGTATACCTGTGGAAAAGAGAACTCCAAGTAATGTGTATAGCACGTTGTGTAAATGCATACTGCTCTAGTATCCTAAAGTCGTTAGGTAGGGGTTTGAATCCTGCATTTGGTAAGTGTGTGTGACAGAGTTGGTCACTGTGTTGTGGGTTTTGCTTTTACTACTGTATGACATATCACAATGACAACAGTATGTGCATTGCACGTCAGGTAGATGTGTGGCAAATACATATACGTACATGTGACCTCAATTATTTCATAGGTGGGAACCCTGCTTTCTTCATGAACACATCTGTTATATTTGCCAGAGTGTGCTGCCGGTTTCCAGACCTTAGGTCACATCTGAATGCTTGTGAAAATCCCAGCCACTGCAGTGATCCCTGGCCAAGGTCATCCATGTCACACAAACTCATTACGATTTCTATTGAATAGTGTGAGTGAGGGTTTATGCCTGAGGTATATTTCAGACCAGTTAAAATGCAGCAAAGTCTGTCAGTGATGGCTATTTATTATAGGTGTACAACAACCTTTGTGGATATGCATGCAGATCCCTTATTGCTTATGTGATTCACCGAGGGATTTCAAAATACCTTTGGAAATGTGATTACCAAAGGAGAGATGATGTAACACTTGGCTGTATGTACACATCGGTACCTGTCAACATGTTGGGGGCTACTACCTATGTGGTACTGCGGCGATGCTATGTTTTGTAAAGGTGGATGACCATGCTTTAGTTGGCTTATAGCTTTACAGCATGGGTTTGACAACAGGTATCTGTCTATATGATACCCTTGTGGAGGATGTGTGTGTCTGTCTTCTGGAGAATGTATTATAGGCCACAGTATGCATTTCCAGACGTGGACGGACATATCCCTACTGTGTTTGCTTTTACCTAAGTGAGCTATATGGCAATCAGGACTGGTCCCAGGAATGGGTGCAGGTGAACACCACTGGTTACTGGCATAGTATAGTTCCTGAAGGGTACAAATGTTACTGTGTGTCCTACATCTGTGTGTCAGTTGTCAAGACATCATCTAATGATTGTTTATGGTCGGGCTGTTGAGGTTATGTATACTACCAGAATGCAAACCAATGACAGATAGTAACAGTATCAACCACAGCACAGTGTCAAACCATGTCATACACACATGTGTGCCCAAGTTCCAAAATGTGTGTAGTACAATGCATACTGGCCACCAATAGAAACTATGGAGTGTTAACACTGTGTAATACAGGGCATGTTACCCTGCCCATGTGTCCACTATGCACGTACATGCAGACAGTGCACCTCCACCATGTTCACAAATGTACACCTGCAAACCTGTGCTGCACACATCCCACACATACTGTCCACTCTCTAACACATGCTGCCAATACTACACACATCAGCCAAGTGGCACGTGGGTGGACAATACACTATTGGGATTAACACTGGTGTAAACAATACTACATTGACAATCATAGATTTAATGCATCATGCCTGCTCAGCTACACCTTCAAGGATATCATTACACTTTACTGCTGACAACATGGTAACATTGCTATACTGCTATAAAGTCAGCCTGTGCATCAGCACCATGTTAGCCTGTTCCTGCATCAATGTTACAGATGACAGGAGGTACAACAGGTTTCATCATATGCACAGGGTGTGTTGTTGGTTTGCCAGAGGCCTACATTGAGCCATACAATCAACATGTATGTGTGTGTGTGTGTGTGTGTGTGTGTGTGTGTGTGTGTGTGTGTGAGGGCCAAGAGTACTGGTATGGGCCAATGTTGATGTAATGTGTGCGGGTATGTGTTAGCCCTAGGTGTCTGGTTTATGTTTGTGTGTGTGTGTGTGTGTGTGTGTGTGTGTGTGTGTGTGTGTGTGTGTGTGTGTGTGTGTGTGTGTGAGTGTGTCTGCATGCACACAGTTCCACCATGTGGCTGCCATAAATGGGATTTGTGGGACAGCCACAGACTGTACCTGCCAGGCTTTGCAGATCACCGTCTCTGGCCACTGATATGGTACCTGTGCCTGGCAGGGGTGCTACTGACAGTATCAGGTACTAAGCCAGACTGAGTACTATCCTCAGAGGTAGACATATGTACAGTGGACCCAGGTCCCTGCTGGGAATGTCCAGAGCCACGTGCATGTGGTCTTCTAGGACGGTCTATGGACAGCCCACCCCCAACATCGCTGGGGCTGGTACTGGCACTACGGGAACAGCTGTGACTTGAGGGATGTCCACGGCAACTGCCAGCTGCTGATGTTGCTGGCATATGTCCACATCGACGTCTCAACCGTCCCGCACTGTCCTGACACATGGACATGACATTTCGGAGGACATCTAATGTCTCACCCCAATGTCTATCAGTGACCTCAGTGTAATTACAGATGGCACCTGCTAGGTCACAGATACTGTCATTTAAAGTGGTGTTATGTGCCCTCTGTGCCCTTAGTCCCTGTCTGGTGTACTGTTCCATACGTGCCTGTGCCTCCATGACAGCCTGGAACATGCATGAGATTGTAAGACCTGTGGCATGTTTGCCAGGGGCATGATGACCAGCAGTGCTCCAATGAGAACCCCTGGACATCTGCCTATGTGGTACCGTTCCAGACCTCTGGTTAAGGCTGCTGTGTCCAGATGCATATGCCATAGGTACCACACTGTCATGGCAATTGCCAACTGTACACTATCCCTCAGCTAAGGGCATTGGTGATGGTGGATGTATTGGCAGTATGACTGTGTGCATGGATGGGGTGGACAGCTGTGTACTGTCGATTGGTGGCCCAATGACAGACCCTGGCAAACATGCCTGTGCCTCAACACACCTATCCTCATTATCACTATTTGTGTCAGTGACATCAGGTTCCCTGCTGCAGTGAACCAGCCCAACCTCAGCACCTGTGAGAGGAAGACAGGAAACACACTTTACGACCTGTACATGATCTCAGTACACATGCACACATGCACACATGAACAAATGCACACATGCACACATGCACACATGCACACAAATACACTCCTCACTAAAGCAGACACACACACACACACACACACACACACACACACACACACACCACCAGCAATCCAGAACATACTCAGTAGCAGTTGATGGTGGGGTACAGTATCACAAGATAAACAGTCATATCACACATGTCAGCATGCAGGACGTGTGTTGCTCAACAGCATGCAGTGCGAGTGTAGACAGTCCTTGCTAATAACAGTATACATGACTTTGATGCATGTGTGTTGCTGTTCAGTGATTGGCCTCACCCTGGAATGCAATGTGTACATGAACACAAGATTGCTGTGCAAGTATTACAAGTTCTTCAATGTGCTGTGCACCATCACTCACAGGTATACATACCTTGGCTGGATGTTTATCTGTGTGTCACATAGATATCCGTTACTGATTAGAGTGTCTGTGTCTTTAGCAGATAATTGTGGACACAGGTTTAGCTCATGCATGCTATGTATACACACAGGATGAGTGGTGTGTGTATACCTGATGGAATACCATTGCTCAACATAGCCATTGTACAGTAGTTATGGTGAGTGTAGAACATATTGTGGACATGCCAGTGCCAGCCATGACATGGCATGCTACAACACAACTGCAACATTAAACATCACACATACCCAATGTGTGTCATGTGACCTATACACTCAATAGCATTACAAGACATATATGTGTCACTTTGTGCAAATGGTGATTGCTATGCATATTGTGTACAGGTGCATATGTTTGCACACACACAACATTGAGGTGTATAGCAATGAATGCTATGTGTAGTACTGTGGTTACTGTAACTGGATGGCATGTAGTACCATGAGCCATCATCATGCAGCATCATGTGGTCACTCAAGGCTACTAATGTGTGCCAGACCAGCACCTATCATGCTGTACTTGAACCGCAGTACCATGGCTACATTCACCATTCCACAGCCAGTTGTTACATGGGTTTGTAAGGTGCCCAATAGGGAGCATTGCCTAACATGAATGTGTTGTGTGTTGAAGAGTGTCACACTGCCCCATGATAGGCCTCTACCCCTCAGGTATATTATGTGTGGATGACATTTGGGATATTGGAGTGTGACCTTACAGCGTGTGTCTGAATATACCATGTGTAGCATATTAACATGTACTGCGTATGACTAAGTTGTGTATGTTGTGTGCATGTGTATCGACTGCCTATCCAATGTCCACTATAGTGTAGCCACAATTGTTTGGGATGCTCTGTGTATTGCATGTGTTTGAGGCAGCCACTCACGTTACTGAGATGTGCATAGTCTCACAGCAAACATGCACAGCATGTATTATGCGTAGGTGTGTTACATGTGTACATGGCCTACACCTCACCTATGACATGCACATTTTATTTGCAATATTAAATGTAGAACACACTCACCAGCATGGGTCTGCTGCCTTGATGTCACACCAGAGGGATCTACAAGGATATGAAACAGTTTGTCAGTGGCAATAACTGTGGCATTGTTACTGTGGGTTTGCAATCTTACAGCAGCACAACGGTTGACAGTCACAGGCCTACACATCATGTTCCAAATTATCAGTATTGCACAACACCAGCTTCTAACTACACAGTACACATCTCACATATGCATGATCTAACAATAGAGGTAACAGTAGTCTACAGATATGCCATGTTACCTGCATGCTCCATGTGAACTTGCTGGGGGGCTCCGGCCTCCATGATGATACATGTGTGCTGTTATTGTTGTTGGCCAGGAGCCCCCAGGCTCAGGAGCAGCTCCTCCACTCTGGTGAGGGGGGGGTGGTAACCCCACCACCTATGGCAAGCTGTTGCCTACGGACATCAGACGCACGCTGCTGGACATGTCTAAGTAAATCACTGCAGTGATGGCGTACCTGCTCTTATGTCCAGTTATGCATGCCTATATCATTTATCCTACAGACAACATCTTGCCACAGTGCAGTCCGCTCATGCTGGTCCTGGCTGGTTCTTGAGAATAGCAGGGTGTAGATTTGGATGAGACTGGTGGTTAGGATTTCATCCTCTGCATGACTATAGGTAGGGTTGCAATGGTGGGCCATGACCCTGGAATAAAATGAAACAATATGTGTGAGCAAGTCATGTGGCACACTTAACATTCTACAGTACAGATATCACTGAACTGCCATAAATAGCAAACTATTATCTGTCAGAGGATACACACTTTCAATACCAATTATCAGTGCTCAACCCACAACTGCCTGACAGTGCCTGACACGCTCTATATATTAAAACATTTTTTGCACAGCAACAAAGAGAAACCACTATGTAAGACTATGCAACAGTACATGGCACACTGTATGCGACACAATGCACCAACTAGCCAAAGGAGGTATATATCAAGCTAATGCATAAAGAAATATGTAATCCATTGCAATGATTGTAAAGTCCAGTTACAGTATTACCAGTATACCACACTAGTTGTTGATGGAAAACCCCTGTCTAAAATATGTGCACATTCGTGAATATAGGTGGCATACTGCTGTACTAGACTATCCATGTTGCTAAATATGCACTTATATCCTTTAACACACATATGACCGAGGGCAAGTTACAGGCATACCCACACACACATCAGACATACATACAGGACACAGAGGTATAGCAACCCAGATGAGCTTTACGTGTGTACCATACAGTACTGTGTGTCAGTACTTACAAACCCTTATGCCTGAGGTATGTAATCTGTGAAGACTACAGGGAGCACACAAAACAGTGTTTCCAAGCAATGTGGACATACACCACACTGTTCTGTTTAGGCCTACAGCTTCAGGTAGTACTACAGTTCATACAGGATTTGGATTCACCAGCAGTACCAATCAATGAGCATACATGTACCGCTTTATCCTTCAGTGGCACACCCCAGTTAACACCAAGGGACTACGTCAGACCGTATGCCATACTGCTTTTTCTGGCTAGCAATAGCACACACATCTTTTGCTGGGATCAGAGCTAGGACACATAATACCATGACAGAAACAGTTTCCCACTAAGCTATCCCACATATACACAACTGTGACACATTCACCAACACATTCACCATCACACTCAGTCAAACTCACATAGCAATTATTGCAACAAGTACATGTGGGTGTGTATTGGTTCATAGGTAGGTAATAGGCTATTGGCCCTAGGGCCTATAGAAGCCTAGCCAGACGGTACCCTGGCCTTTGACACCCAAGTAATTTAATTTCATGTGCCCCTGTCAAGCCAAGCCACAGAGGTGATTCCCGGGTGTATTTCCTATCTTCCATCCAATCATCAAGACTATTCATGCCGAGTGCTACTGAGGAGCTTTGTTCGCTATTGATAGGTAGTTTGTTCCAGAGTATGGGATGTCTCTGAGATAGGAATTTATCCCTCCAGCATGTTCTGTTTATTGAGGTGACAAGGTTTAGGTCCCTAGAGCGTGTAGCTCGTAGGGATTGTGATCTGTTTACGTGGAGCATGTCCAACAGCTCTTGGTTTGACATAGCTTTGTATGTTGGGCAGAGGTCACCTCTGGGTTGGCGGTATGCAACACAGTCTAGCTGTGGTTTTGTGAGACAGTCTGCATAGGGCATCTGTTTGAGGACAGTAATACTCTTTGTGAGGTATGTCTATGGCCTTTCCAGTTGCTGTAGATGTTTTGTGAGGTACATACCAGAAGGGGCATTGTACTCTATAATGGGTTTTGTGAGTGATGCGTACAGGGGAACACTGACCTCTTTTTCCCCTGGATGACACAGCTTTTGTGATGAGGTGTGCCATGTAGACAGATTACATGACTAGTGTGGCACTGTGTTTATCAAGGGGGAGACTACTGTCCACCTGTGTCCCATGGTCTCTTATCACACATTCGGTGTTAAGTCGACTACCACCTATGTGGTAGTTCATGGGTACAGAGTTTTTAGCAAAAGGGATGCCAATGCATTTCTGACATTGAGCTTGAGGCCATGGCTTTGTCACCAGGCATCTGTCGCAGTAAATATGACTCTGTCTCTCTCTCTCTCTATATATATATATATATATATATATATATATATATATATATATATACACATACATATAAACATCCATTGGTATACATATAGATATACATATAGGCACATATACAGTCCACCTTTCATGGTGGGAATATCAATTATGCAAAGTATGTGAGGTATACCGTTATGTAATGATATTGCACAGTCTTGTGCGAAATACATTGAAGGTGTTCTCAGCCCATGTGGCTTTAGCAGGCCTCACTGGCTGCAGCACTGCAAACCTAACAAATCACACCCACAGTGTTTAACCACCACATGTCATATATCAGCACTGTATGCTGTCTTGTTTGCCACACACTACTACCTACATACAAATATGCACATAACAACCTTCACCAACATATATATGACCTCCCTTCAGAAACAGTTGCAGTATGTCCCTTGCTCTATGCACATGTACAGATGCTAATATATCTGACACAGATATATCTCTCCGTATGTGGGTGCCATACATACACAAGGTCCACACTGTTGTAAGTCCCTGGACCTCACAACTGACCTGTTGGGCCTTGCTGCAACATGAACAGGTGTCACGTGTGAGCACACAGTAATATTAGAGGGTGTATACATAGCTGCAAATGCTAGATTAGCATACTAGCCTGGTACAGCAGTTGCCAATGCTAAGCTACACGTTGATATGACTATCATGCATGTGTTACTCTGTCACATCCATGTTTATTTAGCTGTCTGCACTACTCCCCCAAACAGCCATTGTCCACACTACTGGACAGAACACAGATAACATGGTTCAGATGTTTGACATTTAATGCTGAGCTACATATATCACAGTTATGTCCCACTGCACACAGCTACACACTGATTTGTCCATGGCAGTAGTTATGTAGGGCATCTGTGCATAGATACGTACTGCTGCCACATATTGATGTTTCAAAGTATGTAGAGTAGTCTTCAAATAGATCTACTACATGCCAATAAATGCATATCTGTTACATACCTTTCCTTTGCATGTGTTCGTAGTTTTCAATTCGGTGTGTCTTTGCCTTTTTTTTTTTTTTTGGCTAGTGTGGATGGGTGGATGTGTCTCTCTCTCTCTCTCTCTCTCTCTCTCTGTCTCTGTCTCTCTCTCTCTCTCAGTATCTGCAATGGAATGATTGCATGTGTGGGCAGCAAGTACAGCCTGCTTTTATAGGTATCTGCACATGTGCATGTGATGGCCTCTGCACCAATTGGTGGCCACCATTTGGTAATTGCATGCAGCCTGCTGTGTGGTAATTGTAGTACTCACTGTCATAGCAACTAAATGCTATAAATTGTATGTCAGGTAGGCATAGCCCTTTCCGCTTTCCAAAGTGGGGCCCATGCTTGTTTGCTGTGGACACTGTTGTGTAAGTCAGAAGGTTGGTATAGTTCTTATATCTGAAGCTAGGGGTGTAGCCAGTGATTTAAATGTTGTACTCAGACCTAAATGTTGCCACTTCCAGTACACAGTTGTCAGTGTAGAATTGTACTCACCCCTACAAATGCTAACACAAGATACATGGGAGTATGTAGCTTCTTTTCTACTTATACAATTAACTGCCATACAAAAGTAGTTATTGAGATGTATTCATTTGGCACATGAACTGTTTGTGAACTGCTATACTGTGAATATTAATGTACTCACTTCTGCAGTTTGTGATTTTTTTATTGTTGACATTAGCACAGGATGCTCAAGAAAACTGGACAATTCCAGTACTGAGTATGCCTGCCTACAACCTTGGTAGACCCTGAACACACACGTATATTGTACATTTGGGTGGGGATGCAGACATACAGAGAGCATTATGTATTATTGTCTGATTGTTATCTTGCTGGACTTTAATGGTTGCTGTGTACCTGTTAGTTTAGCAAGGCAAGTAGTCTGTCTGCATAGCTCACAGCTGTGGACCTATCCAGATGGTAGCCAGATGTTAGGCTGTTATTCTCTGTCTGTGCAATGCACAGGTCTTTCCAGCACTGGTACAATGTCATTGTTACAGTCGTTTGCTACCAGCACATGGCTACATCCTTTGGTATTTCAGTGTTGTTCTCCTACATAAGGGTATGCTTGTGGAACTCCTTCCAAAGATATTTGCACAGTGTGTAACAGCAGAAAAGCTGATATGTCTGTGTGCTTCTGCCTCGGACAGGCCTCTGAAACACTCAGGTAGATATTTGAACAGAGTGAGGTAAAGGTAGGTAAAAGTGAGATACACCTTATAAATATTAGGGACAGTAAGTGGAGATTTCGGGAGAACCAGTGCATATGAATTACTACACTTTTTCTGAAGTACAAGTGGTGTCTAACTCCTACATATTGCCATTATTCATTAGGTGCAATACCCCACCTTTCTGCCTAACGTCAGTAATTTTCAGGGGATTCAGAGGGACACAGCTAACATATGTTTCAAAATCAGGGACATCCCTGATATGTAGTCACAGTTGGGATGTATGTCCTCTGCCCTAGTCAGATATGCCAGTGTTTGTCCTGCTATGATACTGTGTGGGGGTTGTAAAGTGCTGCTGTAACATCATTTACTGCTAGAATGACTGGTTCTCTTATCACAGTCATGTAATGCAATTCCACAACAACTGCTGGTAAAGTTCCACAGAACAGGTTTTGTGTTATGGCATTCCTATTTTTCCTTTACATTCACTCATTCTGATGCATGATATATCTATTTCAGCAACAACCTGCTGTGTATCTACTGTGGCTTAGTGGTACTCCATGCAGTCTAGTGTATCCAAGGCCTGGGGTTCGAGACTGACAGTGGTGTTTTATTTTGCTGCTGAGCAGAACAAGGGCCCTCACGTGCAGGGTGACTAAGGCACTTTTAAGCAGTTGTAAGCGGGTTTGCAAGGGTTTGCACAAAGCTTAGCAATGCTTAGCTAAGCCCACACAAGCGCACACTTGCGCAAACCCGCTAACTACTGCTTAAAAGTGCTTACTCCCGCTAACCCTTGCGCTCATTTCTTTGAAAGAAAAGAAAATGGGGAGATAGGACAGTGGTGAAAAAGGGGCACAAAGAGGGAAAGGCAGTAGGGAAAACAGCTTGGGATGTGCAGGACGGGTGTAGGGAAGGACCATAGCTGCCCATTTCTTTTACAGCAACAGCTGTGCATATGCAATACTTTTGGTGGGAAATATGAAACCTTCCACCCCTGGGAGAGGGGTGAGGACAACAAAGTATGTTGTACTGCCAACTGAATTACATTTTATATGTCCAGCAGACATGTGTGCAAAATGGGTAGCTATGTATGGGGCGTAACTTTTTTTTTGGAGCAGATTGCCCTTTTTATTTCTTTTTCCAGGTGAGAGTGGAATGTGGGGTAGGGGATGTAGGTATATTTGGGGTGGTAGGTTGGGGAGGTAAACAGACAGGACAAACAAGATGCATACAGGGGCGGAATATGATACATGTGGTGGGTGAACACCATTGACGGGGAAAGATGTTTGGAAATCGCAAGCCCATGAGCCCACAGATGGCAGCAGTGGAACTGAGATCCCACCCATGGGCAGTCACCACTGCACCTTCACAGCCCAGAGAGTGGCTGTGCTGGGGGCTGCATAGGAGGGGCAGGCTCACCCGTGAGTCACGCCACTCATGCCTCAAGCTGGCGTAGAGGATCAGCAACAGAAAGCTCAATCTCCCTATGCACCACAGCCCGGACCGTTCGGAAGGTGATAGGTGGCCCTCCTTCACCCACGCTTGCACGGGGGGATGAGCCCCATCCCCTGCAGCGCTTCCACCCAAAGGTGGCACAGGGCCAATGGAGGAGGATGTCCCAGGCTGGGCACCAGACCTGCTGGTGCCAGGTGCCATCGCTAGCTGAGTTGGGACAGGTGGGTCAGCTGGGACCGGCCTTCCCATACGTTCTATGTTTAGGAGGATTTAATGAAAATATGGGTTAGTAACAGTCAACAGCATTCCCAATTAGTTATAATAGCATGCAGAAGTATTCCCATTAACCCAGCACACCAGAGTTCCAACAGTTGAACAGCAAGCATGACACATGCATATATGGAACAACAGTGGACATTACAACAGCATGCAGGTTTAATTGATGGCAACAGGCCACCAATATTGTGGTATTTGAACAGGGCACATGCATCGAAATAAATGCAGATATTTATAAACCAATAGGACATATGTCCTAACAGATGTTTTGAGATTAGACATACCCATTGAGGTGTGGGATTGCATTTGTTATGCACATACAGTAGGGTGGAAAATTATAGCTCCCTTAACTTACACATCCTTCTAGTTTACACTACATTCCTATTAACTGCAGTTATATGTCCCCTACATGTATTATTACATTACCCAATTGTCCTTAAATCGTGAGATGGGTTTTGCTAGATCTTTATATACATGGGCTGTATCTGACATACAAACTGTCCGGGATGCAGATGTTACTGCTACATATTTTGTGAGTTGCTCAGACACACTACTGCTGAGATGGCACACTGACAGCTCTACTTTCCTATACTTATCTAGATATGTTTAGGTGAAATGATCAGTTATATGTTAACAGCTCCCTACATTTCTGCCAGCACAATGACATTTCTGGGGAACACAATACCAAGCTACTCATGTGCCAGATTAACCTGTACATGCTGGGCATGAACCAACAGTTGAGGACTGTGAATATGCTTAAAAGCTACTGACACTCCCTTCATCCACTTTATATGGGCCAACCCAACTGTGTGTTAACAGCGCTTAATACAACAGTACTATTTCTATAATGCAAGAGTACAACAACATATCAAAGAAAATGACACAGACACACTCCAGGAATTATACCTTTATTAAAGACTTAAAACACTTTTCTAGTGGCTCTCTCATTTATTTTATATAACAGTACATGCAGTATAATTATTACAGAATTATTATACCTTTATTTATTGTGTTAAAACACTTTTTTCAGGCTCTCTCATTTATTTTACATAACAGTGCAAGCAGAATAATTACTAACCTGCCTGGTGGTGCAGCCTTAGCAGCCTATCTGCATAGGCTTGCTGATTCGCAGCACGGACACCTGCAGCTGTGAAGTAAATGAAGTGATATTGAGACATACCTATCCATAGTATACACTAGAATAGCAATTCTTACATTCTTAATTCCATGGCTACTTACTCAGTAGTGGGGCATTTTCCATCTCACAGGCCTCCTGGATCCACTGGTCCAGTTGATCTGCCTTGCGTCTCTTCAGGTCTGCGTGGTGGTGTCTGACCTGCTCACCAGTCCGAGGGACACCTGTGGCACTGGTGAGTTCATGAGCTAGACAGTCCCTGGCTTCCACTTTATATTGGGTGCCCTAGTACTGGCCCCACAGGAGTCTATCCTCATGATTATGGACAAGGAGCCAAACCATTACTTTTTGACTCCTCAATGCCCCAACATTGTGCTCAAAAATGAGACCCCTCTCCAGCACCAGCCATTGCTGGCTGCAGATGGGAGCTACAACCAGTTATGGCAAGTATTCCCACCTATAGAGCTTAAATATGCATCATTTCCCGCACTTATTTTTGATTGGCCAGTTTTGAGAAAACGCAGCTGAAGGTACACCTGCTTAGCAATGGGTAAACTTCCATGGATATGTATGTGTATGTTGAAAGTGCATACTTATGAAAAGCTGTCATGGCTTAGTGGTTCAGTTCTGGTATTGTGGTGCACAGTATCCTGGGTTCGAGGCATGTCATTGCTTTTTATTTCACTACTGGCCAGATCGGCTAGGAGGTGTGGCTATGTTTTGCCGACTTTGCTCAACTTTGCCCGACATTGCTCTATGTTGCTCTACGTTGCTCTACATTGCCCGATGTTGCTCTATGTTGCTTTATGTTGCCCGATGTTGTTCTACATTGCTCTACATTGCGCTGGTTAGCGTGGTGTGCAGCTACGCGCAAACATGTTCTGTTTGCGCTAGTTGGCACGATGCGCAGCTCTGCGCAAAACTATTGTGCTAGTTAAAGCAGTGCTAAGCTATGAGCAATTATACTGAAATGTGCTTAATACTGGAAAACTTTGCTTAGCAGTGCTTCACATTGCTTAAGATACATTACTTATGCATTCATCAGTATGCATAACCATTTCACTTTCTTATATGTATATAAAATTCGTTCACTACTACATAGGCTATTTTCCTACAATTTCAATGATAAATGTCAGGTATTCTTTTCATATACAGATTTCCAACAGAAAATAAAAACGGGAGTGGTGGGACTCGAACCGGGAATGCCTCCTCTTTGTGCAAAGATTCTAACACTACGCTATTGCTATTTTGCTTATTTGCATATATGTTTCTTATAATCCTCTTTGATTTCTTGACTGCTAACTGTAGCTAAGCAATGGGCAAACCCGCGCAAACACGCGCAAATACGGGCAGCTATATCAGGAATAATAAAAAAAAATAAAAGTTTTACATTTTATAATTGTACTGGGGTTTAGAATGTGGGGGAGTGTGGTGTTGGGTATGTATACATTTGAGCAGACACGCTCATGTCAGTTGACATTTCCCAATTGTGAGACTTGCAGGGGCGTGGATTTTTGGACTGCTCGGCAGTCCGACATGCCCCCTGCACTTGTGCATGCTCCATGTTAGCCTTTGAGTTGAGGCAGCGTGTCCTCATTAATATGCATGGCACGCTGCCGTCTTACTCTTACACTGGCATTTCCGTATAAGACTACTCTAGTCTTACATGGAGGATTCGTGAATCCTGGGGTTCGTGTCTGTTACTGTGCTTTTAACCAAAGCACTTCACAAAACAGAAAACTGAATATAATAGAAACAAAATTGAACCATAAAGGGTAACAGCAATAACAGAAGCAAAGCTATGATAAAGAAATACAAGAAGAAACAATGAAGCAACAACAACTTGCATGCACATAATAGATAAGCTGCTGAAGCTTCCAGAAAAGCAGAGACAAAGATTTACCTTGCACCTGCTATTTATTATCTCACAAGAAGATGGGAAGGGAGATGCTTCAAAAAATGTCTGAAATTGTATGAGCGGCATCTCAACCATCTGTCATAATGCAGAACATACAGAAAACCAAGAAAATGAAGGCAGAATGCATACCATGTGAAACTGAAGTTCTTTTCTTTAGTTAGATTCAAGCTGCCAACTGCGATTGTCTTTATCTGGTCTTAAATGATCATTAATACCAACCATGAAAACAACAGGATTATAATTAATACTGTTTAAATTTAGCTTATAGATTGTCTCATTTAAGGAAGCCGCAGTGGTGCGGCAGTTAGTGTTGTTGCCTCACAGTAAGAGGTTCTACTGTTCAATTCTCAGCTGGAACACCTTCTGTGTGGAGTCTGCATGTCCTCCCCACAGTCGAGTAAAATAAATAATAAATAAATAAATAATATAGTAGAATAAAGACATGCAGGTAGGTACGAGCATGAGTGGCATGCCTTTGTCAGGCTGGCAACTCAGCACTTTAAAATCCACTGCCAATCATGAGTGGTCCAGAGTTCCACTGTGGCGACCCCTGACCGGGAAAAGCCAAAAGACTTTTTTTATTGTCTTGTTTTATATTGCATGGGGTACAGCCATTGAAACAGAATGCAGTGGCCTGAATTCTATTAGTTCCTGGATACTCTTACCTGAATATATGAATTCCTGTTTAAAGGGATTTAATCTACTGATAACATAATCACAAATAATTACAATTTTATTTTTTTTGTAATTGTTTGTGTAACAGCAGCATAACTCTGCAGACTGTTAGTGCTTACAGGATACTCATTCATAACATTAAGATTCTCAGCTCATTTAGAAATAACAGAGCTGTACGATAACTAAGGTCGAAAAATTCCTACAAAACAAGGCAATTTTTCAAAGCATGCCTTTTTCTTTTCTTCTGATTTACCCTGAATTAGTAGCGAGGGAGATTCACTGATGTATGAGGCAAGGATAGGAAGTTACTAATACATAAACTAGTTTGACTACAATTTCTGTAAAGATGAAAGCAGCCGGAGTAACTGTCTATAGGAAATTATACAATGGTAGCTCATTAGTATGCTAAAACATGAATGCTGATTGGTCAGCCCAACCAGTGTGCACCTTTGTGAAATCAAGCATATACCAGTAGAAAAAAGTCCTGCTGCTGAAGTCCGACCGACCAGACCTTCTTCTATTTATATATGCTAACGCTTCAGTTTTCTTGAGCTAAGAGGCCGAGAGATACGTATGGAGGGCAGAAAAAAAATACAAGTAAAATCAGGTACATTAAGCAAAACCTAAGAAATGTATCTTTGTTTCCTTGTATTTTTGCCAACTCTCTTATATCTCTAAACTGTCTGAATTTCACAGTTTTTTTTTCTTTTTCAAAAAAAAAAAAGAAAAGAAGGAACAGAGATCTTCCTTTCCAAAGCACTGATGTGCTATGTAAGCATGGGAACATAAGTCCCATATGCATGTGCAATACATCAACAAATCAGCAGAATGCAGAAACAATGTGGAAGAACACCACAGAGCCATTACATAAAGACATTATTTAAGAAAAGTAAGTAATTTCTTTCTTAAATAATGTCATTGCATAATGTCTATAACCAACTTGTGGGTGTGGCTATACTGAAGATTTACCCGCAGTTGCATTTGTTTAATCACTCGGGCTTCACCCTCATGATTAAACCACAGCAACCATGGTTAAATCTTCAATATACCACACCCAGTCATTGGTTATTGCTAAAATACATTAACCCTTGATGACTTAATATCATTTTAGTAAATAGTTACCATACCTCTTAACTTCTAAATGCATGGAATTAATGCAAGATCTTAATGCAAGGAATCAAAAACAGATCTTGTTTAGATCAAGGCTTGGGAACCAAGGTTAATGAAATGTGTAGAACTCGTTGGAAATTTATAGGGTTTTAGCATTATAAGAGAGACTTTCTAGTCAGTAGTTAGTTCAGTGTGGATACTAAGGAGATTGGGTACCAAACTCATTTTAAAGATCCAACAGTTTAAATATACAGAAATGAGTTGAAACACTCAAAAGAGTGAGCACAGAAGTTAGGTCAAATTTCCAGCAATTCAGATAATCAAAAGTCCAGAAACTACGGTAAACAGTGCAGTTTGTCTTTATTCTGCTGTTACAGCAGAAAGAAACAATTCTGATTTCAGAGTTAAAGAGGACAGTATGATTTCATCTTCAGAGTTACAGAAGTGTGAGTGATCTTTAGCTACCATTTGGTTCAGTTCAACACTTTTATTTGAGACAGGTAAGTCTTGTTCAGATCTTGTTAGATTACTGTATCTATTTCCACTGTGTGCTGCTACTATATAATAAACCACCTTTATCAAAGCTCTAATGAGTAAACACTTTTATTCTGAAAGGTACAAGAAAATTTGGCTCATAAAGGAGAAACTCAGTTATTTGGCACTTGTCCAATTCAGCACCAGGTAATTTAAACATAAAGGCATTCAGTTAATTTCTTACAAAATATACATATGCGTATACGTATACATAATACGTTTGTTTAAAATAACAATGCCTGCATACATACATACATATTTATGCAGATCTTTATGGATCTAAAAAACACATTGTCAAAATCCATATAGTCAAGACCATAAAGTCAACTATGCAGTTAATTGAAAAACTAACATAAACCCCAAAACACTTGCCAACACAATATTTTTGTAGGGGGGAAATCCCCCTGCATCACCCCACACCCTTTGCTATTTATCTGTACCAACTCCAAGATTCCACTACAGTTGAGAAAAGGACAAATTCCCTGATCTCTACTGTACCACAGTCTCAGTCAGAACGGCTCTGTGAACCAAATTGTCAACTACATGCTCTCGAAGATATGGGCTTAGACAATTTGACATAGACACATATCTTTACATATTCACTCCCTTCAAACAATAAAAAATACTTACTATAAAATTCTGGACTTCAGTCTTGGACCTCTGAAACCCACCAGCCAGCAGATCTCACTCCAAATCTGCAGACTGTCATACCTTTGCCTGCACTGTTACCCAGAGTAGGGGGATCCCTGTCAATGAAGGCAGGTGCTCCCCAACTCCTGTTAAATATCAATCTTTTTCTGAGCCAACATTTGCCTCCTCCACCTTCTGCAGGTATGAATCCTGCAGCAAGTAGAGGAGGATCTTGGTTTCTTTAGCTGACCAGCTTGGAGCTTTACCCTGGGCTATAACATAAGCCATCCTTATGAAGTTCCAGAACAAGATACATAAGCCTAAAACTTGGACTAAAAAAGTCTGAAACACACCATCTGAGGTGCAACATCACCATGAACAACCCATAAAGCTTTATAGGAGCAGTACCTTTGGAAATTATAGCAGTGTGAAGGTTGGTTTACCACCTCTACTTCAACAGTCACAAGAACTTCCTCCTTTTATGTTCAGTACCATTGTTTCATTTGTTATGTAAATGGCAACCTTTCGGCAGTATAATACTGGGGCATTTTGCTGTCTTTATTTTTGGGGGGTGGAGGGGGAAGCTTGTTTGTACATATATGAACAATATGCTTTAACATTTTTTTTTATCACAACAGTTGTGTTACCAGGAGGTGAAGGCTTTTAATGTATGTTGTGTTTTCATCCAGTAAAAATTGTTAGGGAATTTAGAGCAGCACATTATTTAGCTTTGATGAGTTTTATTTTCCCCCTTTCAAGTACAGCATAGGTAGTGCTTTCTAATCTGTTGTAACGGTATTAAGAATGCTGTACTAGTATGACAGAGTACAGGTCGATTGACTGTTAATACACTACATACATATACAAAATATATAGCACACTGAGTACTGCTATTACATCAGATCTGTTCACATGCTTAATGTCCTTCTGCACAGCTCATCCCCAGGAAGCCTGTCATTTTGTGCTTTTTGAAAGGGACGCACGTGTGTAATGGTGCAATTTGTAAAGCTCAGCTTTGGTGAGTCTCAGTTGCATGCCAAGTTTATAGTAAATCAGTCCCAATTTATGCCAATAGACTGCATGCACCATATTAAACTGCACTGAGCCCTGCTCATCATCAGCAGTCCAGGAAAAATGCAAACACATTAAGAGAGGGAATAATCAAAACCTACTAGAAAGCCACCTAATTTAAAAGTATTGTATGACACATGCTAAATTTTTACAAGCTTAGGAATGGCATGAGAGAAAATTGTAAGATGCAATTTTTTTCACCTGTCTACACATGCTTTTTTGTTCTTTGTGACACTAATTTTCATTAGTAAGGGTTACAGAAAAGTAGGGCAGTATCATTCAATGACCATTTATATTTATTTATTTCAAATTTGCTAACCGGGTTGGTCCATCTGAGCACAAGCCCATTTTCAATGGAGACCCAAGGAGAAAAATTCCAACAGTGATACTTTATACAAATGCATATATTAGAGTATTATTTAGATAAAGTATATTCAAAAGAAAAATTTAACATAGTTGTAAACAAATACAGAGATATCATATAAGTAGAGCTACAGTTAGGGTTGGGAGGGTGGCCTAATGGTTAAGGTGTTTGCCTTACAAACACAAGGTGCAGGGTTTGAGTCTCACAAGGGATAATTGGCTAAGCTTAAAATGGCTCTCAAGAGCAGATAGCTTAGTACTAACCTATGAACATATAATTTGAGAAAAAATAACAAGAAGGAGTATGCAATTTGTAGTCAGGAATCGTGATTAAGTATGTTCTGTATATATACCATATAGCATACAAATGCCCAAACCACACCATAACAGTAAGCATTAATGTAGCCAGTCCACAGTCAAGTACAGGTTGGGTGACTTACATAGCACAAGTAATACCACAGTTAATCCACTTGTGCAATGTGGACTGCAGATAGAGTTGTGTACCTGTCATGTGTGTCTGGGAGTCTGGTTAACTGTGAGCCAGAATATGTGCTTTCAGGTTAAAAGACACTGCAGCATTATTATATATGTTATAAACTTGCATAAACGAAGCATTCTTCAGTAGACTGTTTTAATTTTGGACAAAATTTGCTTGGAGGTTAAAAAAAATTAAGAAAACAACAGGGAACAAGACATGGGAGAGACAACATTATTCCTGAGGAGATGTGCATCCTTAAGGATACTCTGATGACATATGGATGACATTTGTTTGGCAAAGAGGGGACAACCAGGCAGAGAGAGCTAAGGCATGACCTCAAGTAGAGGCTGATATGAATGCTGTAGAGGGAAGGAGCCCCGCATTGGCATAGTGTAGGAAAAGAGGCAATGAAGGGTGATGTGCAAAAAGCAAAGCAAGAAAGAATACAATTGTCCATAACTCATTGTTGCAGGCCTTTCCACACTGCACCCATTAACATCTGAAGAGAAATATCTGCTCTCCATAAAGGATGATGACTATGAGGCAGAAGGTGATGCTATATGTATCATCAGAGCTCGTATGGACAGCAGTGCTTTCAGTGTACTGGAGCAGCCACAGTCATGCAGTGTGGAAGGTTAGCACACAGGTAATGGTAATACTTCATGCTGGCACATGCTGCACAGGTGTACATATAATCCATGACATTTTTCATCACCAGGTGTCTCATCCACTTTAGACATAGAATAAAGTCACTCCTTTTGCAATGCAAGCGTGTGCATAATCTGTTTATAGATGAATCATGTTTATTTTCAGAGGTATAGTAATCATGTCATCACTTATTCCTCAAAAGAGTCAACATCAGAAACAAATACTTCCACTGTGCCAGCACAGCTGAGTGATGCTGACAACTGAAAAGCTAGCGTTGATGAGGCCATGACTCGTATAGTCATGACAGCCTGAGGACAATCACACACAGTCACAAAGTCTATTTGCATGATCTCCAATCTCATAGCAGGATAATAACTCCATGGGCAGTGACATGGACTCACACAATCAGCAAAATGAGGACATAACATTACAACCACCAAAGAGGGACAATACCATGTAGCTCAATGCCAGTCTCTTTTGAACAGCCCAAACAAAATGAGAAAGTCACTACAATTTCAGCAGTGGCAATATCCAGTATCACACCTGTGCAAAGAAGTGCTGAGTGAAGGCATAACTCACAGTAAGCTCCTGAGAGACAGAAGGCTTTAGCTTCCTCAGAACAGATGTACTGAGACATTCTTCAGGAACAGGCCACTGCCACAAAAAGTCAGATATAGATGGTTTGAGTATTGCAGAGTATACGTGAGGAACTGAAGTTGTCAGGGGTTGGGAGGTTGGCATATTGGTTATGGTGTTTACCTTACAAACACAAGGTGCAGGGTTTGATTCTCACATGGCAGAATTGGGTAGGCTTAAAAAGGCCTACGCATTTAGCCTAGTACTAATCTATGAACCTATGAATTTTACCACTACATGGGAATGGTTGGTTGAGGCAAGGGACAATGTCATGATAATTCTCATGTGAATTATGATGGCACACACCAACCCTGCCCTTTCCCATGAGCACAATAGCAAAGACCCAAGTCACATTGGCAGCACACCTGGACATGGAATTGGGAATTTCCGCACAACCTGGACATGGAAGGGGGTATGTCCACACAGATGGGCAAGGAGTAGGACACACCCCACATGACACTCAAGAAAGTGATGTAAAGAGTATAGGTGACGACCAAAAGGATAGCATACAGGCTTCATCAACCTTCCGCAACACATGTAAAACCTAATAGTTGAGGTTGAGGTCAAGCAGCACTGTCAGATCAATGTCTAGAGCTTCCTCTGCATCCAGTACATCATGCAGTTTCAACAGCTCAGCATCAATTAGACATGCCAGGACTTGTTCATGATCACTGGGACCCTGACTCACACTATCTTTAGGGATATCATTTTTGACACCTTAGTTCAATAAATGACATTAAAAATAGCAAGTAATAAAAATTGTGCAACCTTTAATTTTCACATATGGATATCAATGCATAATTATTCACAACAGCTGGGAAATATCAATGATACTGTGCTAAATGAAGAGAAAAAAAAGGTGGCAGAGATTCATAATTATGTGGTGGTGCAAATTGTTATGAAGTGTGATATGGTTAGTTTGGGGGAGGTCTGTGCATGTGCTACTATGATAAATCCTGCCAGTGAAACTTGCACTGTTGTCATTTGACCCTCAACACTGCATAAACAATGAATTACTTATGGTGACACAAAAATTTGTCTCCATAACTGAAGTAATTAGTCTGATATGCAGTCTAATATCACCATGTACCACACAACTAAAGTCAAAAGTACACATGAAGGTTACCTTATAACTCATGTTTAAAACAATGTTCAGTAAAGTAAAACACAAGGACTCACCCAGTGGTCACTTTGAAGAAAAATGAATGTCTCTGTTGTTATATTTGAAAAACTGCAAAGGGCACAGCAGGACCTGCATGAAATCTAATATTCCTTTCAGGTGATTGTGAACTCATCATAATCTCTGATGTGGAAGTCTGCACCGATACATGCTGCAGCAGGCACTCTTTTCATTTACCACTTGTAATCCTGTCTGGACTAGATAGTGACCACTCCTGCCCACCACTACTACTCCTGGAAACTACAATTGTGTGCCACTAAAAACACACAAGGCAAACAAGTGACATGTATTGCCAACATTTTTCTTTATGCCTTCACCATTAACCACACAGCTTGCAGCTGACAATTAGGCATCAGAGCAGAGGTATACTGCCAATAAAAAACACACAAAGCAAGCAAGAAATTCTCTTAGTAAAAACCTTTTTTAAAAGTGAATGAAAATGTTTCCTGTACAGTGCTGCACATAACATTGCCCACAGGCCATGCTGCAGACATCCAATATTTTATATGAGATTTTTTTAATCAATGGTACTGCTGTGTGAATGTCCCAGCTCTTTCATGTGGTATAGGCACCATCTATTTGCCTGTTCAGCCATGTTATCAGGAATGAGCCTGATGCATGGGGTCCTGGGCTGCTTTCAGAGAACCACCATCACTATCAGCACTAGTGGAACGAACAATAGTGGGGACAGTTTTGTTGCAGACCTACACATAATCTTGTTATTTAGAATTCAACATGCAATAAATACTCTCCATGCAGTAGTAGTAGTAGGGTCATACTGAAGGGTGCCCAGACTCATCCAAGCAACATAAATGGGATTTCAGCAGGTCGGGCACTCTCTCTATAATAATCCAAGTCTGGGACAGGATGATGCTGAAGTGCTTCCCAGCAGCCAAGCTTTGAGTGGGAAGCCTGCATTACCTGGAATAATAAAAAGGGTGGGGTCATAACAAAGGAAGAAGGGTTTAGTCTGAAACAATATTCTTAATAAAATATACCTACAATGATTACAATGAAGAGGAAAAATTCACACTTTCCAGCAAGGTGAATGTGGGATATCCTACCATGCAGGAAGAGGTGGTAGACTGAGCTTGTTTGCCAGCTGTGAGAATCATGGGCACTCCCATGATGCTGGGTGGACACACTGGTGGTGCCCCTCTATGCAGCCCACTCTTCCTGCTAGTTGAATAAATGCTACCCCTTTCTGTTCCACTACCAGTTCCCCAGTGGTTCAGATGGGGCCTTGACTGCATCAAGGGTGCAATTTATTGCATAAAATACTTCACAAAATGATGCCATTCCATAGAAAGCATTCATGGGTTTGACTCAGTCCTGACAGGGCACTGGCATGTAAACATACTGATCCACACTGTATGCTGGCCAGGACAGTCAGTAACCATTTTCTTACTTTTGCATTATAGTGCTACAGAAAGAGATTCTAAACAAAATTAATCAGATATTCAAGAAATCTGAAGAAGAAATGCAATCCTGAACATTTCAAGTTACAGCTTTCACTCTGTAAACTGGACTTCTGTGATGTAATTGTCATTTACTGAACCAGCCCAGTACTTATATGTTCTCTTTTAGAAGTCCTTGCTACAGTATGATTCAAGTTTTGGAGTGCAGAATACATTTTCACTCTTCACAGTGTTATTCCAAAAAATGCTATGACATTACATTGGATCTCTTAGCTACCTGTTTAATTTTGCTTACTTATTAATGCATTTTAATTATGTATTTATTTTTTTAAATATTTAAATTTGATAAGTGGGATACAGGACTGATTCAAAGGATTTCAGTAATAGCTGCAATAGTCACTAACACATAAAACAGCCTGCTGACCTCTAGTGTTTATGTAAGGGTACCTGTTTACCTCTCTAGCAAAAGAAAAAAAATCTGGATCAGTAGAAACTGTTATTGCTCATCTTCTGGATTCCCGAGTCTTGACCTCTCCTTCCTCATTTTCCCATCTTAAACTTGTCAATGTTAACACTTGCTTGGATACCACTTTAGGAATTCAGTAAAGCATATTGCCTCTAGTAATCACTATAATACTCCATTATTCCCATTAGTTTGTTATTTCAATAACACTGTCCTATGGTCACACCTCAAGCCATTACTTTCTGTGTGTTACTATAAAATTCTTTCTTAATTGAAGCCTAGGTTGGTCTCCATTGGCATATTACTTCCTGATTCCTTGAAAGCTGTAACCAAGCCCTTAGTCTACCCTGAATTAGTAGTGATTAATTACTGGGTCAAAGAAGGAGACGTCTCTGTAGTATAAAAACAAGCCTTTGGGATGTCTGTACATAAAGGCAGTACTCTGACTGCATTCACTAACTTTTCCTTATTGATTTATTATCACCCTTTTAAAAATAGAGACATATGCATACACACACATCTCTTTCAACACCTCATTAACAGTAATTTCATATCCAACACTCAACATGGCTTTACATGTAGCCATGGCAAATTTACAGATCTGCTTGATGTTACTGAGTGTTTCCATACTAATACATATGACACTGTCGTCACCGTCACTGGAACTTCTTTGTCTCATATGAGCTTTCCTCAGTGCCTGTAGGTGACTCCTCAGCTACCTTGAATGTATAGTACAGTTCATGAGCTGGGATGATGATGCATTTTCCAGTCCCCCTTAGGTTCACAGGTTCATAGGTAAGTATTAGACAATTAGCCTGCAAACCATGACAACCCTGGTCAAAAACACTATTCAGAATTTCCTTTCAGCTGTAAGGAGGGCAAGACAAAACTGGTCAATGTAGAATTTGAGGCTGTCCATCCAATTATCTAGATTTACTTTAAAGGTAGTGAGGGTGCCACTCTGCTTGACTTTTAGAAGGATATGTTGAGATATGAATCTGTCACACCAATGTGTGTTATTTATCTGTAGATGAAGGTTTAGTTCTTTTAACTAAGTATTTGATGTAGCATTAGTTCTGCAAAGGAATAGGAGGTCAAACAGGGTTGGATTTTTCGTGGCACGAAAAGCTAGACATAGATCTCCACAGAGGAGTCTGTAGGAAACTGAGTACATAGAAAGAACAGCCAGTCTCTCTTGATAACTAAGATTCTTGAGGCCACTGATCTTTTTAGTTATGAATTTCTGAGGTCTCTCAAGTTATCTGATATGTTTAGATAACGACATGCCAAAAGGTGCATTTATATTGAATAATGGGTCTGATAAGATACGAGTAAAGGGGAATTAAGACTCATTTAGATCCAGTAGAGATGCCTTTGGAAATTAGATGGGCCATATGAAAGACTTTCCAAACTTCTGTGGAGGCATGATGGTCATATGATGAGAGATTATCAACAAGAGTACCCAGATCCCTTATAACAGTGTCTGACTGGGTGCATCTCCTATACAGTGAGTGAAACTGTGCTGTTTACCAAAATGAGCTATGTTACATTTATTTTTATTTAATATGAGACCATTGTCCATGTACCAGTTGATTGCATGGTTTAACCTATGCTGGAGCAATTGTGAGTCAATTGTAGATCCAATAACTATACCAAAATTACAGTAATCTGCAAACTTAGCAAACCATAGGCCAGGAGTGCTTGCCTGAAGGTCTGAGAAATATATGCCAAACAGGAAAGGGACCAAAACTGAGCCCTGTGATGCATCTCTGGTAAATTTTGCTTTCAGAAGTGGCAACTGCTACAATATCAGACAACCAGTTATCTATCCACCACACAATATAAGGATTTATATTCAGTTTTACAAGATTTACAATATATATTAGCGAACAGGTGGGAGGACACAGATCAACAGAGTTGATGTATGGAGACAATGTGGCATTGCAGGCAGAGTCTGAGCAAGACCTTCAACAAAGTATAGGGGAATGGAGTGAGAATCTAAAGGTACATGGGATGAAACTGAGTACAGATAAGACAATGGTAATGGCAGCAAATGGGGGAAATCAGAATAAGCTGAGAATTGAGATGAAAGGGAAAATAGTGGAACCAGGTTAACAGCTTCAGGTATCGGGGAGGGGTGGTCAAGGAGAAAGGAAGTCTGAATGAGGAAGTTAAAGCTAGAATCAGAGGGGCTGCAGCCAACTGGCACAGAGGTGTCAGGTGCAGTATATGACAAAAGAATGCCAATGAAGCTAAAAAGAAAGGAGTACAAAACAGCAGCGTGACCAGTACTACTGTATGGTACAGAAACCTGGGTAGTAAAGGCAAAGCAATTGAGGAAACAAGAGGTGATGAAGATGAAGTGTCCGAGATGGGTGGTAGGATGCACACTGTGGGAGAGACAAAGATATGAGGACATAAGAGTAGAAGCCAAAGTAGCTCCAGTTGCAGAAAAGGTCAAAGAGAACAGATTATGGTGGTTTAGGCACATGTGCAGAAAAGCAGAAATCAAACTAGTGAAAAAGATTTGGCACAGACAGGAAGAAGTCAAGAGGAAATGAGCAAAGAGGTGGATAGATTGTGTAAGAGAAGACATGCAATTGTCAGGCATGAGTATCGAAGAAGGCAGGAGAGTGGATATGAATAGAGAGAGATGGTGACAGTTGACATGACATCCTGACCCAATGTAGAAAAATGGGAAAAAAGGGGATAAATGATGATTCAGGCTTACAAGTGTATCAATAATGTTTACAAGGAGAATAGTGCCAAAGGTCTTGACGAAGTCTAGATATGATGTAAGCACTGCATAACTTCTATCCACTACATCGGTTACTTTTCACAAAGAAATTACTGAGGTTAAAGAGGCAAGACCTTCCTTTGACTAAGCCAAATTGATGAGGGTCCAGGGTGAAGAGATTTTTCGATATCTAGATTAATAAAAATCTGACATAATGTGTTCCATAGCTTTACATATGAGGTTGGTGAGGCTATTAGGTCTATAGTATTTAGAGTCTGTGGTTGGCCACCTTAGTCTAATGACATTACAATGGCTGTTTTCCATGCTTCAGGAACACGACCAGTGAAGTCGTTTAGATTATAGGTTCATAGGTTCATAGGACAATACTAGGCTATTGGCCTGGAAGCCCTTATAAGCCTAGCCAAGAATTTCACTCATGTTCCCAAAAAGTCAGCACCTGTTTTGCCTGCCCAGCAGGGACACAGGTGGTATCCCAGGGATACATTTTCTGTTTCCCATCCAGTTGTCAAGGTTCCTCTTAAAGAGGGCTAGTGAGGTACTCTGCTTGACATGGAGAGGGAGTCTATTCCACAGATGTTGGAGTCATTGGGACACAAATCTATCCTGCCAACAAGTTCTATTAATGTTGAAGACCAGGTTGAGACCTTGTGTGCAGGTTGCTCTTGTGGAGTTTGACTTATGGATATGCAGCAACTCCATCAAGGCTGAGTCTGAGGAGGCCTTGTATGCCAGACACAGGTCACCTCTGAGCAGTCTATATGAGACTGAGTAGAGAGACAGGGCTTTTAGCCTATCTGTATAGGATAGATATTTGAGACTCCGGATTTTCCTGGTCGGGAACCTCTGTGGTCTCTCCAACTGCTGTGTGTGCTTGGCAAGGTGCATGCAGAAGGGGGCATTGTACTCAATAATGGGTCTGAAAAGGGAGGAGTGCAGGGATGTTATGACCTCCTTGTTCCTGGATGAAATACCCTTACTTATGAGGTAGGCCATGTAGAAAGCCTTCTCTACAACAGAGGCAACATGGTGGCCAAAGGTCAGGTTGCTGTCAACCAGGATTCCCAAGTTCCTTGCGACTAATTGAAGTAATGTAGGGCTTTAGAAAGGTCGCATATCTGGCTGTGATAATTAGACAATCTGGTATGTTAACAAGGCTCATGGCTGGAGTATTCTTAGTTTTTGAAAGCGCTCATAAAACTTGCTCCATAGTACTTAAAGGCAGTGGCTGGGACTGTGCAACTTGTAGACTAACAGTGGGTGTAGTAAAATTTGCACTATTTTTTTAGCTAGGACATTAGCCATTTACTTTGGGTCAGAGAGTGAACTATTGTTGTGAACTAGCTCCATTCCCTCCAGTAGAGCTCTTTTGAGTGTGTACCTTTAACTCCAAGTGGGTGTGGGGGTGGCTTCAGCATTTAAAAAATGAAGTTATCACCTTACAATTATAACAAATACTAATTGACAGAGGTCATATATCAATACAATTGTGTTTGCCATCATGTATGCTTCAAGATAAAATATTCTGACACCTTGTATGCAGCATGGTTTTAGAATTATTAATGCAAATATAAACAGGCAATATTTGATGCCTAGAGGCGCAGTAGGCGGTAACTGCAGAGACGCCTGGAGACGTTACTCAGCTGTAATGAGTTAGTTGGGTGTTAGTTCTTAACTTAATGACATAGTAAAAGAAAGATTTGCAGTTATGTTTGGTTTTAGTGGCTACTTTAAGTTCATACTCATCTTTGAGCTTCCTAATTGTTCCCTTCATATTAAGTATTAAGCAGTTTCTTTCTCTTCTTATATAAGTCATATATATATATATATATATATATATATATATATATATATATATAGTTATTCCCCTGTAGTGGCTGCCTTATCAATACAATTATTTAAGCAGTCAGAGGCATAGGTACCAGCTTTAGCTATAGGACCCTTCAGAGGAGGATTACAGCAGAGTTTAAGTAAGTCATCAAATAACTGAAGAAGGTTTGCTTCTGAGAAGTCCCTAAACACAGAGCTATTTACAGGAGAAGTACCACTTATTGTAATGGAAAAAGTCACTAAATTATGATCTGATTTAACAAGACAGTGTGATATATATGGCGCTGCGCAAGAAGTGGTCATATTTGTGAGGACCAGATCCAGGATATTATGCCCCTAGTAGGATGGTTTGTATTTGTGAAAAAGAGTTAGAGTTTATAATGTCAAGGAATTGCTGGGCATGTTTATTGATGGATAGTTGAAGTCCACCAATAGAAAGGTCTTGGATTTAATGGTAATTTCAGCTAATGCATTAAGATATTGATTTTGCCTAGAAGGGAACATAGAAGGTGTTCTATAACTAGCCATGAAGTAGTAATTAGTCTTTTTTATGTTGATTTGGACTTCTAGGAGTTCAAATATGGTGTCCCAAGGAATATGTTATGAGGTGATGATATAATTGACAAGTATGTTTAATCCCTGGCAATAGCCAGTGGGTCTACAGGTATAATAGGCATTATACGCAGGAATAGAGGGAGTGCTTTCATTGGTCTGAAGCCATGTTTCTATAACTACACATATATGAATGTGTTCAAGTTGTAGGAAAGCCTCAAGATTTGGCATTTTTATTATGGCTCTTGGCACTGAGTAGAGTCATATTAATGTGCTCCAAAGTAGAATTTGTTAGGTTGGAATGTCCATCAGATGGACTCTGCCTAAAACAGGCACTATGGGGGCAGCAAAGACTTTAGCCGGAATGCAAAAGCCATAGTAAGAGGGTACATGCCATCTCTGGCAAAGCAGGAAGGATTGTTAAGCATCTCATCCCAAAATGACACATACTTGATACCCCTAGAATGATACCAACTGCACAGCCAGTATTAAAGCCAGTTATCTTGTCTCTGAATCTTAGGCATCATTCTGGGTGATAGTAAAATACCACTCAAGACCAGTGTGTTTCCAGCCTCAGATACATGTATAGCAAACTCAATTATATCTTTTGCATGTCCCTCTGGGTAGAATGTTTAAGGTAATTTATCACCACATGGACCACTATCAGGTCATAATCATATTTGTCACAATGGAAGAATCTAAGGCTCTTTACATCTCAGATCCTGGCTCCAGAAAAAAACATCTCTCACCCTATTCTTATCCATCCTGCTGAGGGTGGTGTGACTATGCCTTACAGTAGAGTCACCTATGACTAAAACATTACCATGGTTGGATCCAGTCTCAGTGGGCCATAAGGGCTTGGAGTTTGCACTCGAAGTGTGGGTGTGAAGGTTAAGTTGGATGTGCTCTGCTTGAACTAATACCCGATGTTTCTTCATCTTTATCCTGGGAGCCTTATGCAGTGCTCATTTAACAACCTCAGCGTAAGGTGGTTTAGTTGAAGTGCTCTGTGCTGTATATGTATATGCATCATGCTTACCAAATGTGTTCTTTGGTGAGAAAGTAGCCTCCAAGTGAAGTAGACACTTACTCCTCTCACATACTAAATCATTGTGACGTAGCAATAAAGGATTTTCGGTCAGCATGAAGCAGTTACTACTCTACCTCAAAATACCTAGTGCTATTAGACTGGCTGCAGAAGGGGAACCAGCTGAGTGAGACTCCATACCAGTCACTGCAGATGAAGGGGTATAGGATAGATTAATAAATTAATTTTGGTGCAAGAGAGAAAAGGATATGATAATCAAGGATATGGCTAAAGAATAAAAGAATGAACTCTGACTACTGTAATAGTCACAAGTGCAAAACAGAACTGTAAATGTGACAGACCATGTAGAATGAATAAGGACATCAGTAACCATGGCAAATTCAACTAAATAGCTTCACCCAATGGGATAATGTGATTTCTACTTAGCCCATAAAAGCAATGAACACTGGGTAATCTGACTCATTGGATCCAGCTGCAGTAAGTGTAACAGCTACAGATAATGTAAAGGAGTAGTTTCAAGTGCAGTAACAGTATAGCAGTCAGTCAGGTAATAAAGGTATAGCACAAAGGTAACCTTCCTTTGCTGGTAACCTCATAGGGCTAGGGGATTTGTCCTTTACTCTTTACTGCATTCATTAACAGTACAGTGGAACACTTCCTTGATACCGACCTTGGTCAGTATACTGAACTGTGTTATCCCCTTTGTATGTGATATTCTCACTGCTGTCAATTCCAAAGTACAAAGAGCTATAATTTTTATATGATCTTGGGTTACTTCTTCGAAATAATATCCTACCACTAACAAAACCAGAGCCAGTACTTTTGTCTGCATATATTAAAAAAAAACAGAAATGGTGACTCTACTACGTACAAAGTGCATCTATCCATATGTGCACTGGATCATTGTGTGACTGATGTCATTAATTCTTCCAAGCTCCTTGAACTGACCATTGATAGCCAGCTTAAGTTTGTCATGCATATCAACATTATACTATATATCAGAAACTCAGATATCTTCACAGGTCTTGGAACATTCTTGACTTTCTTCATCCTGCCTATATTCTGTGCATATTCACTAATCTTCAGCCTCCTTTCTTTACAAATTAAAATGAGATTATAACTTAGAATGCTGTATTTGCAACTGATTGCCTTATGAAAATCCATGACTGTCCCTCTCTTTGCAATTTGAAATGGCGTGAATTCTACTAAAATTCATCTATAAAATATTCAATTTCTCAAGTGCTCCTCACTTGCTTGTATTCTGTCTTATCCTGACCTTAGTTTGGCTCATATGCTTTAATATGTTTATTTAAACCCAGCTATAGATCTGGTGAGTCATGCTTCTTTGTCTTGACAAGTTCTAAAACAGACTTCCATTTGAAGTGTGACAAATTTCTTTGAAAAGTGCATCCAAAAACACACCCAGGCATTTAAGTGACCTTAAGTAGATCCTTTCTAAGTGCATGTTATTTGAGTTATTTTGAGAAACAATTCTCAGTATCTCTCAATCTGTATCAGTGACTATGCTTCTGCATTATTTAAAGTTTTACAGGCTATCTATCATACCTCTCAAACTCTTAGCGCAATAAATCTGAACAAAGCTAAAATATAAACTTAGAACATTGCTAGAATTCTGATTTTGCATTAACATGTGTTTTCTGAATAACAGGAAGTCTGAAACTCAAATGCCTGTCATTATTTATAAACTTTATCTGCAATGATTTGGCAAAGAACTACACATTTTTATGAGGAACAAATCAAAAACATAAGGCAAAAATTTGGACAGTCTGTAAACTTCTGGACAGTTCATAGGTTCATAGGTAGGTACTAGGCTATTGGCCCTAGGGCCTATATAAGCCTAGCCAAATGTACCCTGGCTTTCGCCACCCAAGAAAATTATTTTCCTGTGCCACTGTCGAGCAGAGCCACAGAAGTGATCCCCGGGGTGAATTTTCTATCTCCCATCCAATCATCAAGATTTTTCTTGAAGAGTGCTAATGAGGAGCTTTGTTTGATATAGATAGGTAGTTTGTTCCAGAGTACGGGAAGTCTCTGGGACAGGAATCTATCCCTCCAGCATGTTCTGTTTATTGTGGTGACGAGGTTTAGGTCCCTAGAGCGTGTAGCTCGTAGGGATTGGGATTTCTTTAAGTGGAGCATGTCTAAAAGCTCTGGGTTTGACATAGCTTTGTGTGTTAGGCAGAGATCGCCTCTGAGTAGGCGATATGTAACGGAGTAAAGCTGCAGTTTTTTTAGATGGTCTGCATAGGGCATCTCTTTGAGGTCAGTAATCCTCTTTGTGAGGTATTTCTGTGGCCTTTCCAGTTGTTGTAGATGTCTTGTGAGGTACATACCAAAAGTTGCATTGTACTCTATAATGGGTCTAATGAGTGACAAGTAGAAGGGAACAATGACCTCTTTTTTCCTGAATGAGAAACCTTTTGTGATGAGGTGTGCCACATAGAAGGATTTCCTGACTACTGTGGCAATGTGATTATCAAAGGAGAGACTACTGTCCACCTGTGTCCCAAGGTCTCTCTTTCGGTGTTAAGTAGACTACCACCTATGTGTTAGTTCATGGGTACAGAGTTTTTACCAAAATGGATGACAATGCACTTTTTGGCATTGAGCTTGAGGCCATGGCTTTGACACCAGGCATCTGTCTCAGCAAGGCCCTTTTTTAGGATGTCCACATCTTTTGGAGTTTTGATTATGGCTCCTAATTTGCAGTCATCTGCGAACTTCGTTAGCCAAAGACCTTCTGTGTTGGCCTGTACTTCAGAGAAGTAGATACCAAACAGGAGAGGACCCAGAACTGAACCCTGTGGTACTCCACTTGTCACTGGTCTGAAGTTGGATTTGGAGTCTGCTACTTTTACAGTGTGGGTTCTGTCAGTGAGCCAGTTGGCAACCCATCTTGTGACAGAGGGATTTATACCTAGTTTAGTGAGTTTATCTATAATTCCAGAGTGGGGGATGGTGTCTAAAGCCTTGGCAAGATCTAGACAGGCTGTGTGAACCACCTTACCCTCATCTACAGCTTTGGTGACTGCTTCAAAGAAGTCTATCAGGTTTAGGAGACATGATCTGCCTTTTACAAACCCGAACTGGGTGGGGTCCTGAGTTTGGAGATTACCAATGTCATTATTTATAAGTTCCATGATGATACGCTCCATAACCATGCAGACCAGGCTCGTTAGGCTAATGGGGTGGTAGTTTCCGGGGTCTGTGGTGGCTCCCCCTTTGTGGAGTGGGATAACTGTTGCTGTGCACCATTCAGTGGGCACATAGCCTGAGGTGAGGCTATGATTGAACATGGTACTTAGGTGGGGTGCCAGTTCGTTCTGTAGTTCATGTAGAACACAGCCTGGGATGTCGTCAGGTCCCATGGATGCTGTGTTCTTGGCTTTGGATAGTGTGTTTTTTACCTGAGCAGCCGTGATTACAAGAAATTTGCATTCTCCTGGTATAGAGATGGGCCCTTTAGGGGATGACAGAGGGGTAAAGTTAGCACTGAACCTATCTGCCAGGATGTTGGCAATATCAGTTGGTTCTGTATATTTAGTGCCATTGTGCTGTAACTCGAAGCAGATCTGAGTGTTGCCATTGAGATTCTTGACATAGCTATAGAATACTTTGTGGTTGTCTTTAGAGTCAGTGGCGATTTTGTTTTCATAACTAGCTTTGGAGGATTTTATGAGGGATCTCAGCTTCTTACTGAGGCTGACCAGAGAGTTTCTCCAATCATGGGATTTTACTCTTTTTTGCAACAGTTTCTTTCTTCTGTTGTAGAGTTTGTTTATGGCAGGGGACCACCATATTGGCTTCCTTTTTTTGGAGGATAGCATCTTGGTTCTGTTAGGGATTGCACGATCCATGCACTCGTGTAAGTGCTTATAAAGTGCATTTGTGTAGGACTCAGCAGTCATACCTCTATTGTCCGTCAGCATGGGTGTCGTGAAGTTTGCCACTTCTGTCTTAAGAAGCGTGAAGTTGGCTTTGGAGAAATTTTTTACTGTGGTTTCCCTAATGGGGGGTGGGGGAGGGATGTGGATGTCTAGGGTGATTAGCTTGTGGTTGGATCTGACCAACGAGGAATTGACCTCTGGTGTGGAGCACCGGTTGCCCATGTTAGTAATAACCAGTGTATCAAGAAATGAGGAGTGGGAATCCTGGGGCATGGTGTGGGATCTGTAGCAAGCTACAATTTGGATTGCAGTCTTGCTCACAGTTAGTTGCACTTGGATAATTTCGGATGCATTATGCTGAGCAACTAGCCTGGAGGTATGGATATCCTTAATGAATATGGACACGCCTCCGCCTTTAGTGTTTCGGTCCAGGTTAGGTGGCCGAAAGGTGTGGTATGAATTATAGCCTGGTAATGCAGGGGTACTCTCTGAAGCCTTGAACCAGGTCTCTGTCACTGCACAGATGTCGATGTTCTCCATTTTAAGGAGTGCCTCGAGAGAGTGCATTTTGTGGTTTAGACTTCTAGCATTGAGTAGCAATACCCTCAGATTCTTCTTGCCTGTACCTGTTAGGGTGGTGAATTTGTCATTTGAACCTTTCCTAAAAAAGGCACTATAAGGGTGGCTAGAGTTTTAGCCAGTATCCGGAATCCCAGGGACGACAGGTGCAGGCCATCTCTGGCAAAGCATCGTGGCTTGTCGATCATGTCATCCCAGGCAGACAGATACTGGATCCCCTTAGAATGACACCAGAAGCTTAGCCAATTGTTGAAGTCAATCATTTTGTCCTTGTACTGTGGTATCATTCTGGGTGATGGCAGGATGCTACTCAGGGCTAAGGTCATACCTGCCTGGGCTACAAGATCGGACAGCTCCTCCATGTCTCTTTTCATGTAGTCCAAGGAGGTACATCTCAGGTCATTCACAACAACATGGACAATGACAGAGTCATATTTGTACTTGTTGTGGAGTGACGTGAGTGCATGCGTTATGTGGTGGATCCTGGCACCCGACAGGCAGCTGACAGTAACTTTCTCCTTGTTTAGCCTGGTGAGTGTAACATCAGTGTGCCTGACTATAGAGTCACCTATGACTAGAGTGTTGGGGACGTTGTTATGCCTTATGGGCTGTGGTTGAGTGTCACACTGAGTTTGCGGGCTATGTGTCATTTGGGTTGTGTTGGGGGGGTGGAGGTTGCTTATGTTTCTGCTTGGGAGGTCCCTGTTGCTTGGACAGGTTTTTACTGAGAGCCTCCATGAATGTAGGTGTGTGTTTTGTGTTTCTATGTGTGCGTTTTGGTGGTGTAGGTTTTGAGGGACTATGTGCTGAGTGTGGTGTGGTACAAGTGTTTACCTTCTCCTATTGACTGTCTAGTCCAGTCTTGGGTGAAGAGAGCTTTGCTTCCAGTTTGGCTATATAAGTGCATCTCTCACAGGTTGTAGTGTTGGGTGGTAGGAGGAGAGGGTTGTCTGTGTACATGAGGCAATTACTGCATTGCCCCAAGATGCCCAGATTCATCAGGTAGACAGGAGAAAACACTGGGAGCTGACCCTTAGACATGCCTGAATAGGTGCTTATTTGTTAAGTACTAGAAACTGTTTTCCTCTAGACAGTGATGAAAGTTGAGTGCTGCAGTAATTTGCAGCTTTTTTAGTGCTTACGATAAGTTTGGAACAAGTGCTGAAACAAAAAATTGGCTAGTTCTAAGAAACAAAATTAAGCTAGAAGGCTTCCCCCCAACACAGAAAGGCTTGGGGGCCTAGAAGCCTACAAACAGTCCTGGACACAGCAAATCTATATCCAGGCTAGACTACCCACAGGAAAGGCAGGGAACAAGCTTAGAATTTTTTTTGTAGTGGAAAGAGAGAAAGGAGTAGCATAAACTAAGCTGATTGGCCTTCTCAAATGTTCTCCCTGTACTGGGTAGAATGAGGTAATGACACTAGACTGGGAGGAGGGTCCCAGATCAAATTTACACTAGGGGTGGGCAACTGCAAAGCCACCAACTATAAAAACACCATACCAACAAGGAGGGAGGGTGAGAAACAAACTGCAGAAATGTTTCTCACAGGAGAAAAGCAGCAGTGAGCCTTTAAATGAAAGTTTTAAACAGCTAAAGGAGCCTCTAGAAAAAGAGTTTAACTGCAACAAGTTATCAGAAACAAACAACCCAACAGATGCTTAATCAAAGTGGACAATTTCCAGTTAATACCTCACACACAGTGAAACTAGCTAGAAAAATATACAGTACACAAGGTGCTATAAATAACAAAGAAATAAAGAAGAAAATAAGAAAAAAAAAGGATACTTAATGTTATATATTATAGATCCGAGTTTGCTCAGTGTCCTTCCTTCGATTAGCTCAGTCTGAAATGGCAGAAACACTCACAACTTAACTTTTTAGGTAACAGAAAGTTGAAACCTGAGACAACTTTTAAGAAAAAAAGCTCAAAAGAACCAATGAGGTGCTTAGTCTAAGTTGTAGTCCAGGTGACCTCAGTCAGCCAATGACCTTAAACAATTCTCTCTCACTGAAATGCCTGATGGCTTTGGCTAAACCAAGATGTCCTTGAATATGTGCTCAGACACACAGCCTCCTCAAATACTAGGCCCAAATACAAGCCTGAATATGGAAATGCTACAAATATCCCCACTACTTAGAAACAAACTGCAGATATGTTTCTCACAGCAGAAAAGCAGCAGTGAGCCTTTAAATGAAAGTTTTAAACAGCTAAAGGAGCCTCTAGAAAAAGAGTTTAACTGCAACAAGTTATCAGAAACAAACAACCCAACAGATGCTTAATAAAAGTGGACAATTTCCAGTTAATACCTCGCACACAGTGAAACTAGCTAGAAAAATATACAGTACACAAAGTGCTATAAATAACAAAGAAATAAAGAACAAACTAAAAAAAAAACAGGATACTTAATGTTATATATTATAGATCTGAGTTTGCTCAGTGTCCTTCCTTCGATTAGCTCAGTGTGAAATGGCAGAAACACTCACAACTTAACTTCTTAGGTAACAGAAAGTTGAAACCTGAGACAACTTTTAAGAAAAAAGCTCAAAAGAACCAATGAGGTGCTTAGTCTAAGTTGTAGTCCAGGTGACCTCAGTCAGCCAATGACCTTAAACAATTCTCTCTCACTGAAATGCCTGATGGCTTTGGATAAACCAAGATGTCCCTGAATATGTGCTCAGGCACACAGCCTCCACAAATACTAGGCCCAAATACAAGCCTGAATATGGAAATGCTACAAATATCCCCACTACTTAGAAACAAACTGCAGATATGTTTCTCACAGCAGAAAAGCAGCAGTGAGCCTTTAAATGAAAGTTTTAAACAGCTAAAGGAGCCTCTAGAAAAAGAGTTTAACTGCAACAAGTTATCAGAAACAAACAACCCAACAGATGCTTAATAAAAGTGGACAATTTCCAGTTAATACCTCGCACACAGTGAAACTAGCTAGAAAAATATACAGTACACAAAGTGCTATAAATAACAAAGAACTAAAGAACAAAATAAGAAAAAAGCAGGATACTTAATGTTATATATTATAGATCCGAGTTTGCTCAGTGTCCTTCCTTCGATTAGCTCAGTGTGAAATGGCAGAAACACTCACAACTTAACTTCTTAGGTAACAGAAAGTTGAAACCTGAGACAACTTTTAAGAAAAAAAGCTCAAAAGAACCAATGAGGTGCTTAGTCTAAGCTGTAGTCCAGGTGACCTCAGTCAGTCAATGACCTTAAACAATTCTCTCTCACTGAAATGCCTGATGGCTTTGGCTAAACCAATATGTTCCTGAATATGTGCTCAGACACACTGCCTCCACAAACACTAGGCCCAAATACAAGCCTGAATATGGAAATGCTACAAATATCCCCACTACTTAGAAACAAACTGCAGAAATGTTTCTCACAGCAAAAAAGCAGCAGTGAGCCTTTAAATGAAAGTTTTAAACAGCTAAAGGAGCCTCTAGAAAAAGAGTTTAACTGCAACAAGTTATCAGAAACAAACAACCCAACAGATGCTTAATAAAAGTGGACAATTTCCAGTTAATACCTCACACACAGTGAAACTAGCTAGAAAAATATAAAAGTTGAGAGGTATGTATGGTATTATGTGATAACATGTTGCCTGTTTTGGCATACAGTAATTTAAATATGGAGCAACTAGCAGCATCTCTAATATAATGCATTCTACATTGATAATGACTGCATAATTTTCTGTTTTCTTCACGGCTAATTATATAATGACCCCCAGTGATAAATAGTTTAGTTGTGTAAATATAAAAATATCCATAAAACAGCAAACTATGATAAATATTTCCTTTGCAGTTTATCATAGACAACAAATAACAGACAATCTTAGTTCAATTTTGCTTCCCAAACCTTGATAGTTTACATGTTGTCTGGGTGGCACAATGGCACAGCATGTAGTGTTGTCGCTTCACAGCAAGAGGTTCTTCAGTTCGATTCTTGGCTGGGATGCCTTCTGTGTGGAGCCTGCATGTCCTCCCTGACTTTGCCTGGATTTTCTACAGATGCTCCAGTTTCCTCCCACATTCCAAACTAATAGAGTATGTGGATTGGACACTCTAAGTTGCCAATAGGTGTGTATGTGAGTAAGTATGTGTAGCCTGAAAGAACAACCATGACAGGACTAGCCACCTGGTGGTATGAAAATTGGCTCTAGATGATTGTTACTGTTGAAGTGACACCCTGACCCCAAGTGCAGTAATGAGAAAAAGGTGCTGTGGCTCGAAGGATGGATGGATCAATCGATGGATCAATGGATTCATTAATCATTAAGTCACTTAGGATTCCAACTCCAAGCAATGTCATGATGCCATAGATGTGAAATGGAAGAATCCCAAAAGGTACTGTAAATGGCAACATATTAAAATAAACGACAATCAATGCTATACATATCTGATACATATATGTAGACACACTAAACTAAAACCACTACTTTCCTTATAGTACACATATTTATGCATCGTGATCAGATGTGGTTATGATTAAATTCCATTTTCCCATTGGCATAGTTTGACATTTTAACTTCAACTAAACTTAGTCAGAACACTGGATGAAAATATGTTTTTTTTCTCCATTAGACAATCAAGAAGGGCAAAAAGTATGCTTTACTAATAGTTGCTACAAGGCACATGATCAAGACCATGAGGCATTCTTGCATACACAGAATCATGGAACACTAGGACTGCGTTGGCAGAGGCCCAAAAAAGATTCTGTAAAACCTGAAAAAGATGGAACATAGGATGAAGCAAGGGTCCATGCATATCTTTCAATCTATGAACATTAAAAATCATAGCACTGACTTTACAAATCATAGCACAGGGTCAAAAAGAGGAATACCTTCTTTTCAAAAAAAACTTAAAACACTATGCCCCATACAGTTTGCAATAAATCATCTATGCATATCTTTAATTCATTTGACTAATAATGTATATATCATTTAAAGGTTCAAATATTATGAAGAAAATCAGGAATTCTAAGAGAAGCAAGAATGAAATAAAAGCAAAAATCAAGGTACTATTCCTAAATCATAGCAGCTGGGAAGCACAGTTAGAATACAGCCATATAGCTACACACTGGATACTTATCTCACTTAGCTGAATTAAGATAAAAATCAAGTCTTTCTGTTGGCCTTATATTACTGGATGGTTATAAATATATAAATTACAATGTTGTACCCCCTATTCATGTCATACAACTCAAGTCTATAGCACCATTTTTGTATACTTCCAGTTCACACCCATAGCTCCTTATGGCATCCATACATTTTTGGGGGGTCTGGCTTCTTAAAGTGATTTATCAGCTAATAGCAGACTGTATTACAGAGTGCAAAAAGTTATTAACAAAATGACACTAAGATTGTTAATCTAGGATATCCTGCAGTAGAAAATCCTGCAGTAGAAAATGTATTTAATTAATTAGTCACTTATTCATATGTTTGCATTTATGTTCATATTTTCATAGCTGAGAGCCATAGATGTTACTAGGGGGTATGGTGTGAAATGCACAATGGGAGACAGGAAAGTTCATTGTCAATGTTTATACCTGAAATATTACTAATTGTTTATTAATAATTATGAAAATAAAGAATATTCCATATGTACTTAATATTTCAAAAACTAAGTGACTTAAAAACTGTTACAGAACATGTGGTGAAACCTTAAGTGTTCTTGTAGAACACTGTCTTTAATATTTGCACTGCAAGTTACACATTGTGAGAGATATGCAGTATTATTGTTTTGTTAATTATACAATTAAACATATTTTTTCATATTTCTTTAAATATCTGAATAAGCATGCACTCATAGAAGAATTTCTTGTTGTCATGTGAAACCTTATCTCTAGTTAACAAAAATGTTCTAACAATATATGAATACATAGCATAGTTTCTAAGACATGACAATTTGTTTGTGAAAGTTTAACAAGACTATAATTTGGGTTTGTGTACATTATAATATATGACAGTACTTTGGAAAGACTATGAATGTACTGCCTATTATCATGGTATAGCACACTTCTTATTGATAACATTGTTATTTGTATAGTTTTGTAGCTTTTATTGTTCACAAAATATTTACATTGGTTTAACTTATGCTTTTTAAGTTTATTTTTCAGAAAGTTTTCTGGAATGCAAGATATGTGTAGGCAACTAGAAGTGTGACATTCCGCACCACATATGTGCTAATTAGATAAGGAACACAACATTGTCTGTAATCCTTGAAAGATTGATGTTGAACTATGAGATATTCTCAGGAAGCAGACTGCAGTGCAGTCCTTGCTCTTTGGTAACTGTCATCTGCAAAATTATTTAGGAACTGATGACTTCTTACCCTAGTGTGAAGGATTTATTCATAGGTTCATAGGTAGGTACTAGGCTATTGGACCTAGGGCCTATATAAGCCTAGCCAAATGGTACCCTAGCTTTTGCTACCCAAGACAATTATTTTCATGTGCCCCTGTCAAGCAGAGCCACAGAAGTGATCCCCGGCGTGAATTTATTATTTCCCATCCAATCATCAAGATTTTTCTTGAAGAGTGATAATGAGGAGCTTTGTTTGATATAGATAGGTAGTTTGTTCCAGAGTATGGGAAGTCTCCGGGACAGGAATCTATCCCTCCAGCATGTCCTGTTTATTGTGGTGACAAGGTTTAGGTCCCTAGAGCTTGTAGCTCAGAGGGATTGGGATTTCTTTAAGTGGAGCATGTCCAACAGCTCTGGGTTTGACATAGCTTTGTATGTTAGGCAGAGATCGCCTCTGAGTAGGCGTTATGCGACAGAGTAAAGCTGGAGTTTTCTGACATGGTCTGAGTAGGGCATCTGTTTGAGGCCGGTAATCCTCTTTGTGAGGTATTTCTGTGGCCTTTCCAGTTGTTGTAGATGTCTTGTGAGGTACATACCAAAATGGGTGTTGTACTCTATAAAGGGTCTAATGAGTGATGAGTAGAAGGGAACAATGACCTCTTTTTTCCCTGGATGAGAAACCTTTTGTGATGAGGTGTGCCACGTAGAAGGATTTCCTGACCACTGTGGCGATGTGATTATCAAAGGAGAGACTACTGTCCATCTGTATCCCAAGGTCTCTTATCACACTTTCGGTGTTAAGTAAACTACCGCCTATGTGGTAGTTCATGGGTACAGAGTTTTTACCAAAAGGGATAACGATGCACTTTTTGGCATTGAGCTTGAGGCCATGGCTTTGACACCAGGCATCTGTCTCAGTGAGGCCCTTTTGTAGGATGTCCACATTGTTAGGAGTTTTGATTATGGCTGCTAGTTTGCAGTCATCTGTGAATGTTGTTAACCAAAGACCTTCTTTGTTAGCCTATACTTCAGAGAAGTAGATATCAAACAGGAAAGGACCTAGGACTGAACCCTGTGGTACTCCACTTGTCACTGGTCTGAAGTTGGATTTAGAGTCTGCTACTTTCACAGTGTGGGCTCTGTCAGTGAGCCAGTTGGCAACCCATCTTGAGACATAGGGATTTATACCTAGTTTAGTGAGTTTATTTTTAATTCCAGAGTGGGGGATGGTGTCGAAAGCCTTGACGAGCTCTAGATAGGAACCACCTTACCCTCATCTATGGCTTTGGTGACCACTTCAAAGAAGTCTATCAGGTTTAGGAGACATGATCTGCCTTTTACAAACCCAAACTGGGTCGGGTCCAGAGTTTGGAGATTACCAATGTCATTGTTTATAAGTTTCATGATGATACATTCCATAGCCTTGCAGAACAGGCTCGTCAGGCTAATGGGGCAGTAGTTCCCAGGGTCCGTGGTGGCTCCCCCTTTGTGGAGTGGGATAACTGTTGCTGTGCACCATTCAGTGGGCACAAAGCCTGAGGTGAGGCTATGATTGAACATGGTACTTAGGTGGGATGCCAGTTTGTTCTGTAGTTCATGTAGAACGCAGCCTGGGATGTTGTCAGGTCCCATAGATGCTGGGTTCTTGGCTTTGGAGAGTGAGGCTTTTACTTGTGCAGCCGTGATTACAGGAACTGTGCATTCTTCCGGTATAAAGATGGGCTCTTTAGGGGGTGAGAGGGGGTAAAGTTAGCACTGAACCTATCTGCCAGGATGTTGGCAATATCAGTTGGTTCTGTATATTTAGTGCCATTGTGCTGTAACTCAGAGCAGATCTGAGTGTTGCCATTGAGATTCTTGACATAGCTATAGAATGCTTTGTGGTTGTCTTTAGAATCAGTGGAGATTTTGTTTTCGTAACTAGCTTTGGAGGATTTTAAGAGGGATCTCAGCTTCTTACCCACTTCTAAGAACTCCTTGTGAATGCCCTTCTTTACAAAACTATACCATTAATATAAACTTTCCTAAATTTATAACTTACAAAAATCTATGAAGACTTGATACACATTACTAAACATGGATTACTATAAAAACTTTAAGAACAAAACCACCAAGTTCATAAAAATTAATTCCACTCAAATCATTAATAAACTTTAAAGAGTTTGAATACAACGATTTTAGAGATTCATCTCCGCAATGCTTTTAACTTAAGAATACATTTTATAGAAGCATAATCATTTAAACCAGGCGGTAAATGTGCAGATGTTCTAATTTGCCAAAACACCTCTTGCTCTTCCAAGTATAACTGCCATGGGCCACCCCTAATATCATTTTTAACCTGATGGACCACCATGAAGGAAAAAGAGTGTTCTGGATAATCTGCAATATGCCTTGCAAGCACATTAGTTAAGTTCTTCCTCCCTATCGCATACACATGTTCATAAATTCTTTTTCTTAATGTTCTCTCCATTTTACCTATGTAGAAGGAAGGACATTTCTCGCAACAAGCAACATACACCACTGAGTTTGTGCACTATGTCATTTGGGTTGTGTTGGGGGGGTGGAGGTTGCTTGCGTTTCTGCTTTGGAGATCCCTGTTGCTTGGGTAGATTTTTTTGAGAGCCTCCGCGAATGTAGGTGTGTGTTTTGTGTTTCTATGTGTGTGTTTTGGTGGTGTAGGTTTTGGGGGACTATGTGATGAGTGTGGTATGGTGCAAGTGTTTACCTTCTCCTCTTGACTGTCTAGTCCAGTCTTGGGTGAAGAGAACTTTGCTTCCAGTTTGGCTATATAAGTGCATCTTTCACAGGTTGTAGTGTTGGGTGGTAGGAGGAGATGGTTGTCTGTGTACATGAGGCAATTGCTGCATTGCCCCAAGATGCCCAGATTCATCAGGTAGACAGGAGAAAACACCGGGAGCTGACCCTTAGACATGCCTGGATAGCTGCTTATTTATTAAGTACTAAAAACTGTTTTCCTCTAGACAAGTGAGGAAAGTTGAGTGCTGTAGTAATTTGTAGCTTATGTAGTGCTTACAATGAGTTCTGAACAAGTGCTGAGCTCAAAGAAACAGATCTGAGTGCTGAAACTAAAATGTGTTTATTAATTTACTTAAACTAAGTAAACCACTACTACTACTTTACTTAAACTTGGAAAACTAAGCAAAATTAGCAAAGACAAAAAAAAATAGAAATGCAGATCCCTCACTATATCTTGGAAATATTCTGGTGTTGATTCAGGGCTGGAAAGAAAGCTCAGATGAAAAAAAAAAACTTCCAGACAAGAGGAAGGAAGCTGGAGTAGTTGGATTTGCTATTTTTGGATTACTGATTTATAGGTATTATGTCTGCTTGCTTTATTTTAACTCTGAGAATGCATATGACAAGTTTAATATGACAAGGACAAAAATGCAAGACAGTCTTGATTAAGTTGACTAAAATTTGTGAAAAAAGGTGTGAAGAAGTAAAGCTTGTAACGGCCTTAGGTCAACTGGTGCCCTAGGCAAAAGGGCTCCACGGTGCCCCCCCACCACACCACCCGGTCCCCTATCCTGGTCTATCTACACCAAATAAATACTGGAAAAGCGCCCCTGCTAGAGCGGCACCCTAGGCAGCTGCCTAGTTGGCCTATGCCTAAGGCCGGCTATGCTTGTAAGGAAAATAATATTAAAGCAGACCTCGGGTATGGGATTTAGGCTTGGAACATGTATGGGGAGTCTGGTCCTACCTTCAAATGAAGTAGGAAGATGATTCTAGAAACAAATATCAGGACATCCATAAGAATAGCATAAGATTTCATACTTATTTAATTATTGTACATAGACAAATACATAAATTATAGGAATGGCTCACTAAAATCATGATATTTATTACAGCAGTGCATTAATGAAATACAACAGTATGCAAAAAGCTCAACAGGTTATTACGGAATATAAAGATGTTTCTGGAAAATAAGCAAAGTTGGCAGAAAAATTCACCTGATGTTAAAGTTACTTCTGGAAACTTTGACTATGTTATCTCAGAACTGTTGCTTAACACTGTTGGAATGAAAAAAATGTATTCATAGGTATAAAAGTAAAAGGATAAAGAAAAGAAGATACTAAGTGCAGTACATAAAGAGTGCAGGAAACTAGTAAGAGATGAAATGCCATATGTTCTAAAGTACGACACATTTACCCCTCTGCTAGTCTTTAAATAATTCTAGAGACCGCAAAGGGATTATATGCATGTATGTCTGATTGCCGAGCACTGTATGTGAATTGTCTAGTACTGAATTAATATTTTAGACTTGCTTTTTTTTTAAGTTTACTCATCAACGAGTTAAACCCAAAAGGTGCACAGGTATCTTTTCAGAGAAAGTTCAGGTGCATTTTCAAAGTGAGTTTCTCAGAGTTATAAAGTTTTGCAGTTAAGGGACTAAACCTAGGACTATAGACTGAACTCTGTATCCAGTGATAGCCTTATCCTTTGAGCTAAATACACTGCCGATGAACATTAAGAATAAAACAGTAATAGAGTTTTTGGTAAATGCAGTACATATAAATATATTCACTAATGACCATAATATGAAAATTAATAAATCTACTAACTGAGAAGTATATTTCCACTGAATATAGCTTTTCTGCTCTGCACTGCAGAGTAATCACTAACAATCTTTTTTTTTTATTTTTTATTTTTTTTTACCAGAGAAAGACCTGGCTGAGATTTTATTCCATTAACCGTTCACATAACCAATCCTTTCTTTTAGACAAATGACAAGCAGTCTGCACTGTTACACTTTATTATATAAAACAATAAATACAGACTGCTTAAATAACTAGGATTTTATTTAAACAGACAGCTTTGGCTACAAGCATTTCTCATCTTGATCTCTCACAGACCTTCAAGGGAATAGTTCAAACATATTAACCCAGTGAATAAATACACACCTATTATATTCAACTTAATCATTGCCAATTAAAAACAAATGACATTCAGGGAGCTCTATTTAAATAAAACGCATGTTATGTCAACAGGCAGTATTTCTCTTTTGCTGTTACCAGCTGGTTATAACAACAAACATATGTCAGACCTTACCTTAACTGCTCAAACGTACAAGCACTGCTTTTCATCTTCCCTTATGTCATGAATCTTTCCATACCCTACGGAGTGTGGCTTAGAAATTTAATAAGACAGTTTCAGCTGTATAATTTAAATTCAAGACAACAACCTTAAGATAAGCATGAAACCTGCAAATTAATATCCTTCTGTAAGACATGGTCCACACCAAATCCCACATGGTCAGTTAATGTCTGTGCTTAAAAGAGCTTCCATGGCAAAAGTTAACATTAGTAAATCCATATACTTATAACATTTCTATGAGTGACTCCAAAGCTCAGACTGCACAAACCCAACTACCACAAAACGGATTACTATTAAATGATATTTCAATAATCATGCCAAGGCATATGTGGTACCCCACACTAACAAAGACCTGAGAAAAAAATTCTTATCGCCTTTTCTTCCTTTATTATTGTTTGCATGTTTCCAGTATTACTACTGACATTCCTTTCAGGTAAGAAATGCTTTATACTATAAACAGACAATTGCAATAAAATAAGATCTCAAAAACATTTACTGAAAGAGGTATTTAAATATAATGAAATAGTCATATTCAGTAGATGTCTTTACATAAAATGTATAATAATGCACTCTGTGTTTGCTGCTATCTGTTGAATGCATAACCATTAAATGACTGGACAGTAATAGCTGCACAGAAGGTTTGTCTAATGTTAAAAATGGAAAATGTATATCTGTCTAGACCAGCCGTTGCTGCATGTAAGTATTACATTCTCCCCAGGATTCAATAAACTTCATACAGGAATAGTGCTATTTCTACACAGAGTGAACTGTGTTCATTTTCACATAGCTTTAACAGCTAGTCATGAAGGCATGCTACTGCGAAAGACTAAAGCTAAGCGGACAAAAACACTACTGAGTGCAGGGGGTGTGTTTAAGTGGTGCCACACATCTAACATGCCCCCTGCACTCTCAAAGTGCTGTACAGCACTTTTTAAATGCATTTCAGTAACCGCAGACACTGAAAGCAAATCAAATAGTAAAACAGTGTGTGTGGACACTGAAATAGATAGTAGATCATGAAATAAATGCAGGGGGTAGGTGACAGGTACTGTCACACATGCCCTGCATTGCCACAGTGCCGTACAGCACTTTCCAAGTGCTTTCGGTGTCCACAGACACTGAAAGCAGCTATGTAGATAGGAAGCAATGCAGGGGGTGTGGGACAGGTACTGTCACACACACCCTGCATTGTGAATGTGCCATACGGCCAGACCCCTCAACTGTACAGGTTTTCACAGAATATCCAGATGTCTGCCTCACATACCTCTCAACCTCTTAGAGCAAGAAATCTGGACAAACCCATTAATAATGGGGGAACAAAGGCCCAAAAATAGGGGCCCTTTTTAAATATTGCTCTTACAAACTTGTAAAGTTGATAGAATAACAGGTTTTGCAATAGCACGGATTCCCTGAAGGATATGAAGTCTGAAACTGAAATGTCTGTCATTATTTTCTGAATTAAACCCTGAGTGATTTGCCAATGATTTGCTAGAAAACCACAATCATATGAGAATTTTTTTTTTTTTTTTATTTAACATTTGTTGACCGGGAAAGTCCGACTAGGTTCCACAGATCCTGTTTTCAGTGGAGGCCCGGGGAGAAATGCTCCAGAATTCTCCAGAAATTAACCAAACTTATGAGGCAAAACTCTGTACAGTTGAGAGGTATGCTGTATCATATTTTTGGTGTATTCCCCCAAATATTTGTCCCTACCTGGCAAATCGCAGAGGATTGGAGTAATTAAATAATGACAAACATTTGAGTTTAAGACTCCACATCTGTCAGAAATGTCATGCTAATGCAAAACATATTATTCTATCAACTTGCTAAGTTTGTAAGAGCAATTTTTAAAATCTGTCACTATGTGTCCCCCTTAAAATTCCTCTTACTGCAACTGACAAGGAGCACTGATACATGTAAATAAAGTGGTTTTATTAATTTCCATGTTTTTTCCATTCTAAGGTATGTTTAAGTGTAGCTGAGCGTGTTTGTGTATTAGGGCCCTCTGCTCAGCATTGCTTAAACATCTCATAGCAGCTAAATAAAAATGTATAGCTAAAATCTCAACAATGAGATAGTATAGTGGTTAGAGTCCCAGCTTTACATGCAGGTGTTCATGTTTGAGTACCAAGGCAGGCACTTTATTTTTACATGGGAAAGCATTGTTAAAAGTATTTTTTTTTATGTTAAATTATGTAGTATGTGATATTTGTCACCAAGGGTAGTGTAGGTGGTCCAAAATGGAAGTGTGAGTGCATATAACATGTGAAATCACCCATACATACACAAGTGTCCCATACAGTATAGTCACACCCCAAGGTAATGTAATGAAAGTACATAGGGGGATGTCATGCAAAGTAAATCATATACATTTAATAATATGTCAGTAATGATGAATTAATCCACAGTTCTGATTTTTTTTAAATAAAAACTGAGCAATGCTAAGCAGTGTTCAGATATGCTTAGCCAGTTTAAGCATTGCCTAGATGTAAATGCTAAGCAGCAGTTAGCTCAGCTAAGTGGATTTGTGCACTGTTAAGCAGTGCTCAGCATTTACCCCCTTAAGCACCGTTCAACTCAGCTTAACGGATTTGCACACCACTTAACTGAGCTTAGCATTTTCAAAACAGTCCAACGGCACCAAAGTGCAGGAATATGGCCTTATTTAAACTGCACAGGTGGGAATACAGCCAGAACCTGTTGTAATTGATCTGTGCAGGTAGTATGTTGGGCGTTGGTGAAGGAGCATGCTTTTTGGCACAGAGATGGGGCATTCAGTGGTCCAGGGTCATGGCTGAACTCCTTGTAGAAAACCATGACAAGAGACTGCTGCAGAGTCAGTATCAGGGCTCACAATACAAAGTAGAGGCCTGGGACTATCTCTCATGTGATCTCACCAGTGCTACTGACATCCCCCAAACTGGTGAACAGGTACGGCATTATTATGCCGACTTAAAGCAGAGGAAGGGGGCGCTCTTTGCCCAGTGGATCCAAGATGCACAGGCAAAAAATGCTCCAGCAATGTGTAAGTATCAGTATCAAGTAGTTTGTACCAAAGTCTAGCCTGAGTATGTGATAGACAGGGCTAGCAATATCGAGAACCATGCTGACAGACTGTTAAGACTGCACTGACAGGCTAGTGAATACAAATCTATCTTGCAGTGTATAGTGCAAATAACTAAGAAGGAGTACATTGTTTACTGCCAGTAGCTATATTGTTACTGTGTTAACCGAATAAATAAAGTTTGTCCGACTAATATTGATTTACAGGAAATGTAGTATTAAAGTACTGTGTCATTTCACTGTAATAAAGATCTATACCACAAACTTTTGTATTTACACTGGTATGTTGTTGTATAAATAGAATGTATACAGGTTCTCCACAGCAAATATGGCTTGACAGTATGCATTAACTGAGTTTGTTCTGAGAACCAGCTGTTAAGAAAAACTGTAGCTTGTGGAGCTGTAAAACAAGATATAAATGAAATATGACATATATACTGCACCAGGTTCTGAACCCTGAATAGTAATGTGTAATGCATCACAGTGTGCATGCAGCATTGCCGTGTGTTAACCTTTGCTTTCCAGATTGTATTATTTCAAAGGATTAATGCACAGTACACTATCTGTCATGCATGCATCTCAGGATTATAAGGTCAGACTGTCTAAACAAGAAAGCATTAGGCAGAAACCAGCCAAATACAAAGTAACAGCTCCCCAGTAGCTCAGTGTGATGAGAAATACCTTAGTTGTTAATTTTGCACACCCAGACATGGTTCAAGTCCAGGGTGTGGTAGTAAAATGTGTGCATATTTACACACAAGGAATCAGGAAAAAATGTAGAAACAGTCAGTTAGTGTTAACAGATATTTTTTCCACAGGTTTTACAGGTAAAGAAATGTTGATAGTAGCTGTTTGAAAGGTATACTAATACACCATGTACAACTGTTCCACTGTCCAACCCCATGCCTGCAAATGACAGCAGGATAGGTACATACAACATGCACTCTTTCCGATACATGTCTCTCAAGAGTCATGTTGTCATGGCTAGTGGTCACTGCTGCAAATAACCCTGGATACAGATAGAAAACCAGGTGAAGTATGCCAGTAGCACATTCACATAACAGCAGTGCAGGGTACCCATTATGTGCCAGATATGTAACTCTGACATCTACGAGTCCCCTCTAGTCATGTACCCAGAGTTGTCACAGTTTGTCCCATACCATTCCAGGTTGACAGTTTAACAGGTATGTTTGTGCTACAGACGATATCAGCCATAGGTAGATGCAAAGTGAGGCCAGACCCGTAGAGTGTTGAGCAGTACTGTTGTGAAAAATAGAAGCCTAAACAGTTGTTAATGGACTTTCTGTCTCTCCCCAACCCCTTATCTGCATCAATAATTATCATCCATATACTACTGGTATGTTGTTCTCAAAACCTAATGTTGTGATTTGTGTTCTATTATTGTTCATATATTTGATTGGTTGCATGCTAACATACCTTGTTCAAATACCATTGTTGGTGGCCTGTTGCCGTCAATGTTACTGGCATACTGTTACAATGCATATTGTTGTTCCACGTATGCATGTGTTTGCTATGCAACTGTTTCAAATCTGTTGTATGGGGTTAAAGGTAACACCCACGCATGCTGTTATAACTAATTTTGAAATGTTTTGTTCATGACTAACCAATATATTTTGTAAAATCTCAACACCATAGCACATTTGGGGAGGCAGATCCTGTTGGATCCGCCTGTCCTGCCTCATCTGGCCATGGCACTGAGCCCCAGCACTTCTGGGACCCAGCCCAGAACTGCCTCCTTTGCTGGTCCTGCACCACCTTTGTGTGTAACTGCCTCAGGGTTCAGGGTCCTGCCTCCCCCCAGGTGTGGGCATGGAGAGGAGCCCATCACCTGCCACAAGTTTCGGGGTATAGTGTGCAGTGTCATCCGCATGGAGTTGGATGGACAACTGTGCCAGATGGAGGGCCACCTGGCACACCTCGAGGGGCAGGCTGCTCATCCTGTCTAGCCCTCAGCACAGCCACCTTCAGGGCCGTGAAGGTGCAGTGGTGACTGCCCATGGGTGGGGACCTCAGTCCCACTGTATCCATTTGGGGGCCAATGGGCTTCAGATTCCCAGCCACCATCCCTGTCAAAGGTGTTTATCCCCCTCATGTGTCATATACTGACCCCTGTCTGTTGTATTGTCTGTCTTGTCTGTCTGCGAATGCAACCTATCCTACCCAACTTACCTCCCCAAACATACCTACAGCCCTTCCCCAACATCCCACTCTTACCTTAAAAAAAAGGGCATCTGTCCTGCAAAAAAAATCATTGCCCATGCATAGCTCTACATTTCGCTCCCATGTACAGTGAAATTAATCAAGCTACCCAAACATTATTCTACAAATGTCTGTCACCAACACCCCTCCCTGTGGGGTGTGAGGCTGTAAATTCCAAATTCTACACATTATTCACAGCTGTTGCTGCAGAAGAAATGTAGAGCTATGGTCCTTTCCTACACCCACCCTGCACATCCGTAGCTGGTTTTCCTAATGTTTTAGCCCCTGCTTGCCCCCATTTCACCACTTTCCTATCACCCTTTTTTCTTTTCTTTTCTTTAATTAAAATTAGAGCGGGTTTAAGCGGGAATAAGCGAAGCTAAGAGGACTTAATCTGTTAGCATCACTTAGCTTCATGCAAAATCATGCAAACCCACTTACAACTGCTTAAAAGTGGTTTAATCAGTCTGTCTCCACCAGCCCCTGTTCTGGCCAGCAATAAAATAGTTCTTGAACCCAGGACCCTATACACTATAGTCAGAGGAATGTACTACTACACCATTTGAACTGTTGGAACTTCTGATTCTTTTTCAAACATATCATGCAGTAGAGTCATTTAACAGTAGGGATAAAACTCTGTGGAATCAGTCAAGTTATATCTATATATATAAATATACACAAATATATATGTATGTATGGAAATACATATATATGAAAAAATATATACATTATGTATATATATATATATATATATATATATATATATATATATACATGTATGTATATGACATGCAGTGCAGTCATACCTCAGGACCATACCTCTCAACCTCTTAGTGCAAGAAATCTGGACAAAGGCTGTCAAAATAGGGGGGCAGTGGGCCAAAAATAGGGACATATTTTAAATGTTGCTCTTATAAACTTAGAAAGTTGCTAGAGTAACAGGGTTTCTTTCAACATACATTTTCTGAAAGATATACAGTCTGAAACTGAAATGCATATAATTATTTACTGACATAAATCCTCAGATCATCACAGTGATTTACGAGAATAATACAAATTTTGTGTGGAACAGACCAAAAATATAATCAGGTCATTCTGTGAAAATCTGGGCAGTTGAATGGTATGCTAAAAACCCCTTAGTGCAATGAATCTGAACCATGCCTGATAAAGTGGGGGAACAAAGGCATTAAAATAGGGACATATCTGAAATACTTGAGTAGATAAGCTATGAATGTTGCTGCAGTAACACCGTCTGTTCTAACATGTATTGACTGAAATATCTCAAGTCTGAGACTCAATTGCTTCTCATTATTTAGTGACTGAAATCCTCACATCATCCCATTGATTTGTCAAAAATATACAACAGTTATGGGGACCAGACCAAAGATATGAGCCAAACAACTGGACATCCTATGAATATCTGGACATAACATAACATTAGGGAAACTACACTGAGCTGCCAAGCATGTCACCATGCAGCATCCAAACTGTGCAGTCCGACTGACACAACACTACCCCAAATCAGCTCTGGGGAATTACGCATGCATTTGCAAATATATCAGGCACTACAGGGATGTAAGAGCAGTGAAAAACAGACACCAGTGTGAAAGTGCATACCCACATCTAATTGCACCACAGTCACAGCAACATATCAGTAAGCCAAGTGAACACTAGAGTACAATGACTGTGTGAAAAAAAATATGCTGTTTGCCACTCACACACTACCCCTACATATACTGCCCCAAGTCACAGTGTAGTAGGAATCCTGAGGTGGTACAGGACATGCCTCAGTCTGCCCCTATAAACATATACAGCTGATAGACCACCACAAGCTGGAGCAGCATGCACAGTCAGATAGAAAAGGACCCATGACACTCACATCTACCCCCCTCCCTACACAGCCCAACTAACATGTACACACTACACTGCTAAACAGTCCTGACAGTCTGTTAACAATGGCCAGACATACACTGACCTGTCAGCTGTACAGATTTCCACAGAAAGTCCAGGCTTTGGCCTCATATTTATGGCCTCCTCCTCATAACATGTCTGCTATTCTGCTACATCACTGGGATGATATCAGGAATGAAGGCACTAAATAATGATATACCATACCTATCAACCTCTTAGTGCATGACATCTGGACAAAGCCTGACATAATTGAGGGACAGAGGCCAAAAAACAAGGGCATATTTAAAATATTGCTGTTATAAACTGAGAAAGTTTCTGGTGTTATAGGGTTTGTTGTAACATATCTTTTCTGAGGGATGTGAAGTCAGAAACAAAAATGGATGTTAGCAATTACTGACTGCAATCCCCAGAATATCCTATTGATTTGCCAAGGACAAAAACTGTCTGTGAAACAGACCAAGCATAAGAGGCAAACCTCTGACCATTCTGCAGAAAGCCCTACAGTTGAGAGTTATGTCATCTACATAACACTGTCAGACTTGAAATCACACAGAAAATGCATGTCTAGACAAACCCTGTTAAACTAGCATTATTCCAACTGTATAACAACAATACTTACATTTTGTTCCTAAGTCTGGAACCTCCTCCCCCATTTTGTTGGGCTGTCTCCACATGTTGTGTTGTAAGAGGTATTTCCACCTACCCTCTGTGATGCTGTAGCTCACACACCTCCATGATTTCATCCTCACAGGCAAAGAAAAGGGGCAACATCCACATGAAGTGCTCAATTATAGGGGTGTGTTGCCATGCCATTGGCTACTGGAATAACAACACAGCTGTTCTGCATGCAATTATCAAGTGGGGGATACCAATTGGTGCACAGGCCATTATCTGCTCATGAGCATTACCTACAAAAGGCAAGCTGCTGCCTATGCAAAACAGGTCCATTCCTCTAGATGGTTAGACAGACAGAGAGAGAGAGAGAGAAACTTCAAGAATACTTGGAAAAAACAGGTATGTCAAACAAGTAAGTATGTAATAGAATGTAGAAGGGAATATGCAATAATGGGAAATAGGAAGTTAAACAAATAAGTCTCAACAAGACTTGCTGTACTGATAAATTGCTGATCAGCTTCTATGGCCATTACATCTTGCTATGTCTGCAGTGACACAGATCACAGATCACAGATCTGCCCCTGAGCCACCCCAGGAAAGGTCAGCTCACATATGACTACTACTGGAGTGTCTGTTGAACAATACTGACTGTGACACTGCCAGGCCAGCTACTGGGATGTTGCAAATATCCATATGTGACTTGTGAATGCCACTATGATACACATGCTTGTCTTACAAATCTAAGAGACCTGTATAGGGTATGTGCATAGTAAACTACTGTCGCAGACGTGTGTGTTGAACTGCATGTGATATTCTGACTTCATATCATTCAACTGTCTAGGGTTCTGCACACTGACCACGTGTGCCTCATATTTGTAGTCATTTACTCATAGAGTTATGTTTTGTCTGGCAAATTATTTGGCAAATCTGTGAAGACTGACATCAGAACATAGTAGCATACATATGAATGTTGGACTTCCTCCAGGGTATTTCTGTGGATGCAAAACCTACTGTGCTATCAACTGACTTAAGTTTGTAACAGCAATATTAATAAAGTGTCACTAACTTTGGGCCATTGCCTCCATTTCTGTGTGCTGTTGTCCAGTTATCCTGCTCTAACAGGTTGAGAGGTATGACTGAGCAGCAAGAGTGTAAATACAGTGTGCCATACTGACACAGAGCAGAAATGTATATCAGGTATTACCTGCACACATGTATGTATGAGTAGGTGTAGCTGGCAGCCTCAAAAAACAACAGACATGAGTTGCAAAACATCAGGTAAATAAGCTGTACATGTTGTACATGTGTGTAATGTTAGTTTTAGTGCATCCAACAGACATACATGTCTACAGCTATTGGTTGTTGCATTGCCCTGACACGGAAATGGGTACTAGAATAAGAATGATTTTCAGGTTCAAATTGGAGAAGTGTCAAGCTGTGTTATGACCTCATGTCCATGCCTACTACAAACATCTATATGAGCACCTACATAGCTGTATGGACTTAGCAATATCTGACTTGTAGAACCCGCCTCCACCAAGGTAGAGTAATCCCCTTTGGTGGACAGCAGCAATACACAAACCGCATAATAGGTTGTTATATTGACTGCACAGAGCCAAGTAGGAGCAGGCACCAACTTGGAAGCAAGTCCACCTTTGTCTGAACAAGCATATAAGGTCACAGGTGAATCACTGTAAGGCTAACTATGAGTACAAATTGGACACATCCACCAAGGGCAATCACAAGGCCATCTTCACATATGTCTTCAATCTAGCAACAACCCAACCCACCCTGTACTGGTGGTCAGTCACACCACATACACACATGCCATAGCTATAGCCAGCCCACTGTAGACAGGTTAAGTGAAAATGTCCCCCCCTGTCCCCCATTCATATAGGTGGATATGCACAGCACCCACACCCCTCCCCTCATCATCAGGGAGCAAGTCCATAATGCCTACTCAAAGGCAACAACATTAAGTCTCCATGGGACCTGATAACATCCTTGTCTGCATCCTGCATGAACACAGGCATATGCTCTCAGCTCCATTACACATTGTAGTCAAACAAAGCCTAAGCACCAGTGACATCCCATCTGCATCGAAGATCGTCACTGTCATCCCTCTACACAAAAGTGAATGATGAATGCAGGATTATGCAATTTACTGGCCCTCATTAGGGGACCATGACACATATGGACCAGGAGTGCAATGCAAGCTCATACTATGCTGATAGATGACACGGGTATGATGTGGTTGTAAGTGATGGCTACTGCTAATCAATGTTGATGTGCAGGTTCAGTAAATAATGTTGACCAATGTATGATGTCCTGTGATGTATTTCTCTGTTTATGTCTTCCAGGTGGAATGCAGCGGGTTAGACAACCACCCTACACTGAAGCTGAGACAACAAAAATTATTGAGACAATCATACAGCACCATGGTGTAATGTTTGGCTGTAGTCAACAGCATCTGCGGGAGTGGACTTCCCTATGGGATGACCTCGTCAACAGGGTAAATGATGTGGGCCAGCATGCACGTACATATGAGCAGGTCAGGCATTGTGCGACTGACCTCATCCGTCATGCCTGGCGAAGGGCTGCTGCCACGGCCATGGACCATATAGCCACAGGTGGGGGTCCTGCTATGCAGGCCCCACTTACACTTACTGAGGAGCTCCTTGCCAACCTTGGGGCAGCCACCACACACCAACAGCCAAGTCAACCCACCCACACTGCGGAGGTGGGTGGCACCCACACAACAGACAAGGAGCATCCAGGTAAGGCCCCAGTGGACATCAATTTACTGTAGCCACCATACTGGCATCCATAGAGTATCTTGATGTATATGTCAGGTCAAAACGCAGTTGTGGGTGGGGTTTTGTAATGCACAGAAGTGCACATCTATGGTGAAGGACTGCAAATTGTGTAGTATCGGAGCTTGTACTGCACATGTGCAGAAAAGCAGCATTCATCTTGTGCCAATGCCATGTCAGTCTGCTGACAATTCCTCTCTTCCACAATCACATAGGTCCCTCTCATCTGTATGTGGAACAGCAGCCTGAAGCCGGTGAGTATGGAAATGTCCTTTTATAGCTCACCAATACCCCAGGCATGTTAAGGGCATGCATTTTACTATGCACACAACTGTTACTCTTAGCCATATTGCGATATGAGCATGTTCATTTGTGGTGGGGTTAACTGCATTGCATCACAGTGGTCATTACATGGGCCTATTTGCAGAAGATGTAACATTTCTGTAGCATAACTCACAACCTGTCAGTGCAAGAAATCTGGACAAAGACTAACAAAAATGGGGGATCAAAGGCCCAAAAATAGGGACATATTTTAAATATAACTCTTATGCTGTAAGCTTAGAAAGCTGCTAGAGTAACAGGATTTGTTTTAACATACATTTACTGCAGGTTCTGAAGTCTGAAACACAAATGTATGTCATTAATTAGTGGTGTCACTCCTCAGATCATCCCATTTCTGAGTTAAACAAACACAAGATTTCTGAGGAGCAGACCAAAAATGTGAGCCAGACATTTAGACATTCTGTGAAAATCTGTACAGTTGAGAGGTATGCTCTGTAGGAGTTGCCACTGTGCTATACAGGTGAACAGCAATAATGTGTGCAGTGTGTGCTAGGTGAAGGCCCATCACCTACTAATACTACTCATGTATCCCAGAAATGTATATTAGTAGTAACATTAAGTGGAAATGGCTGCACTGCATGATGTTGAGGGCCTGTCAAGAGTGTGTATGTTGGGGCCTGAATGTGTGTCATGCATGTCACCATTTGGACATTGTGAGGTCTGTGTAATGCCTTTGTGCCACCTCACCTGTATGTGTCTGTGTGTGTGTGTGTATGTGTGTGTGTGTGTGCGTGTGTGTGTGTATGTGTGCATGTGTGTGTGTACCACCAAACCTTATAGTGCAGGTATTAATTTACATATGTTGCCTTCCCCTCACAGGTGGACATGAGGATTGTGGTCCCTCCCGCTTAGAACCTGATGTCAGTGTCTCTCCAGACTCTGATGAGGATAGTGGTCATTGTGAGGCACAGGTGGAATTGTCAGGGGCTGAATCTGGGCCATTGGCTGGCATTCCACTGTCAACCACAATGTCCCCACACACAGTCACAATGCCCACACATAACCTTTCCCCAGCAGCCACAGATAATGGACAGTTGGTGGGTGGTAGTATGGAACAGGCTAGTGTGGTGACTATGACAAGTGTGAGTGTAGATACTAGCCATAGCCAGAGAGCAGGTGAGGTCTCACACAGGCAGATGGACAGGGGTGCTTGAAGGGGGACTGCTGCCTGTCAAGCCCTTGTCGAAAGTGCCACAGGAGGTGTCACCAGACACATGTTTCAGACTGTCATGGAGGCACAGGCATGTACTGAATACTTGGATGCAACTCTTCCTGGCATCCGTGATGACCTACATGCCCTTGCTGAGGCCACATGTCACCATAGTGAGGTCATGGAGAGATGGTGGGGTGAGACCTTGGCAATCCTTGACCCTGGAATGTCTGTGCTGGAGTCTATGGTGGGAGATGGGCATCAGCCACGTGGACAGAGGTCAGCACCAAGATCAGCTGAGGCTCTACGGGGCTGTGCACATTCCCACTCGCATAGTGGCAGTACTGCCAGCACTACCGAAGAGTGATGCTGTCCACACCACAATGGAGCAGGCTATGGGCACGTGGTCCTAGCTGGTCCCGTCAGGGACATGGATCCAGCAGACAGCAGTTACCATTGGGGAGTAGTACTGCATCTAGCCTTGGGCCTGGTGGTGCCAGTGAGACCCCTGGCAGGACCAGTTTCCATGTCCATGGCTGGAGACGGTGAACTGTACACCCTGCCATGTACGGTCCACAGATTTCCAACATACCCCTGTGTAGGGCAGCCACGTGGTGTGACTGTGTGCATACAAACAAACACACATCTCTATCACAGGCAGGTCACCTCCAGATGCACACAGCACCTCTGCACAGCCCATTTATAGAACACACCTCCAAACACACACACGTGATGTCAACCATATGGCCAAGCCTAGGCCTCTGGCAAACCCACACCACATCCTGTGCATATGATGATACCTGTGCCACATCCCTGTCATCCAAACCATCGATGCAGGGACATGCTAATATGGGTCTGATGCACAGGGTGACTATAGTACAGTATAGCTATGTAATGCTGTGTAAGGTGCTGTCTGCTTGCATTTGTTATGGGTACACCTCAAAGTGTATGCACCTTATTAGTCATGCTGCATTATTGGTGTTATTACCACTGACTGAATGTAGTCTGACATGCTGTATTCTGTTTGTGTTCCAGGTGTCTGTGTGTCTGCAGGCTGTGGCCCTGCAGACATTACCAATGGGGAGCTTGGCAGAGTGGAAACACATTGACCATTTCATAGCCAATGTACAGCTGTATATGTACATGTTTACCAGGTGTTTATGTATGCAACAGTATGTGAGGGACACTGTTGGCAGACAGTGGGACCTTGCATACATACCCCTTGTCACAGACAGCTAGCCTTCATACATGTCACCTCAGTGTTCTGTAGTACCACAGGCTCATACACACAGTGGAGTACTAGCACTAGGTCCCTCACAAACCTAGCCATGACCTTAACCACAACAGATTCACCTATCTTGTGGGCACATAGTAGTCATAGGGCCTTCCATGTGTGCATATTGCACGCACATGGGCAACACACAATGTGTGTGTGACATTATCAATTGTGGAGTGTGGGACATGAATTGTAGTACTGTGACATTTGGCAGCACATATAATTCCCACAGCAAGTGCAATACACAAGATGTCCTCTGTTATGCTAGTATGACACCTTCTTTGTGTGACATTACCTTTGCTTACAATATTTCTCATGACATTAAGGTGCTTCTGATGTGTAATCACTTCTCTATGCAAGCAGTACAGAACTGTATGACATGTTTCTTGTCCCATAGTTCTGGGACCTCTTTAAACTATTTCAGTTGTCATCACAGGTTACACCTTGCCAAACATAGACTGCAACCTGCAGGGTGGTTCAGACATACTTCTCAAATGTACAGTTTACACAAAATGTCCTGATGCATGCCACATATCAGTAGTCTATTTTCTCATACACCTGTGTCTGTCTGGCAAATTGTTGCCAAACCATTGCAGGCTGCAATCATAACATACTGGCAGACATTATGAGTTGCACACTTCATACCATTCAGACCATCTATGCTAATGCAAACCCTGTTATGCTATCTCTGTTATATGGTTGTAGGAGCAATATTTGACAGATGTCCCTATTATGTGACCTTTGTCATTCTATTATGTATGGCTTTGTAATCATTCCTTGCTCCAGCAGCTTGGGAGGTATGGGTACTGATGGTGACCATACCTCTGACCTCTACATATGTGTGCAGATTGTCCTGATCTCTGACACATAATTTCTTTACATCAGTCATGAACATGTGGTTTTCTGGCCAACATCTGGGAAAATCACGACAGACTGACATTGTAGGTTAATGACAGCTATTGTCATGTAGCAACGCATACCCTTTAGAAAGTGCATTCAAATGCATGACCTGTTCTGCTATCCATTTCCCATGTGTATCACAGCAATATGTGATGGGTGTGCCCAATGTTTGCTGTTTGCCCCAGCTTCACATATGGCATTCACCTGATGTCTGTAGATGCTGCAAGGTGAAGTGATACAGTGATAGAGTAACAGATTGTCTATCAGCATTATGTTTCAGACAGGTACGAGGTCTACTGCTGCCATGTCTGTCACTACAGTGACTGTGACAGTTTGGCAATGTGTCTCATAAATGCCCATTGTTAAGGGTCACAGACAACATATTGGTTGCAAACATCTGGATATTCCATATACATATGTACAGATGGATGGTATGGCCTGTACAGTTTAAATGTTGCTTGTACAGCAGATGCCATTAACTGGCTCTGTAAAGTAATGCCATGGTGAGGGAGTCAACAGCCCTTGAAATGGTATAACTGACACACACAACAGTCACAGGGAATATGCTTCTCAGACACACACACACACACACACACACACACACACACACACACACACACACACACACACACACACACACACACTATCACAGTTGCCAGTATTGAGTTTAGAACCCCTACCTATCTAGTTATTGGCACTTCAGTGTTATGCAGTTATCACACGTGCCATGGAGCTTATAGGGTTGAAGAGTGTCCCAGGGTTCCTGTAAGGTGATTAACATCACCAGCCCTTGTAAAGTATGGCAATGGGCAGTATACTGAGCCAAAATGGGGTGACTATGGGCCAAACATAGGGAGATACTGTAACTATTTCTCTTATTAATGTATGAATTGCTAGAGTTACAGGGTTTGTTTTAGCAGACATTTTCTGACATATATAATGTTTGACACTTTAATGTATTGTGTCATTACCTAGTGACAAAAATCCTCAGATCATCACAGTGATTTACCAGAGAAATACAAGATGGATGATGTACAGACCAATATTATGAGTCAAACGCTAGACATTTTTGCACAATCTGGCCAGTTGAGAGGTGTGGCTACAGCCGAATTACTGATGAGGCTGTGTAAACAGTCCAGCACCTTGGTGATATACTGGCTGGGAATCTCCTGTTTGTGTGGTATTCTTCTTACCTGAAAGGTCATATCCTGGTGTTGGCATAACTCTCAGCTGTACAGGTTTTTTCAGATTGTCCATAAATGTGTCTATTTATTGTCCACATGTCATAAACTTGTGGTTTTCTGGCAAGTCGGTGGCATGTACTTAAAGACTGAGAATTTGGAAAATAATGACAAAACATTTGTGTTTCAGACTTCATAACCTTCAGCCAATTTACACTAATGCAATATCTGTTATTCTACCAACTTTCTAGGTTTGTAAGGGCAATATTTAAAACACAAGCCTATCATTGGGCCTTTGCCCCACTTTTATTTATGACCTTGTCCAAATGTTTTGCTGTAAGAGGTTGAGAGGTATGGGTGTGGGTACAGAGTGCATTCTACTGGCAGAGATATCCATTATATGTGTGGTATATTCCACATAGCACTGTAATTTCCAGGTATGTTAGTGGCAGAGCAGTACAGAGTAATGTGGTGAACCACTGACAGACATCTGTGTATAGGTTGATAGGTTGATATGAGATTAGTAAGCTATTGGCCCTGAAGCCATTATAACCCTCACAGATGAGAGTGTAGCCCATGTTAAGACACGTCAGCACCCAGAGTCCTTGTCCAGCAGGGACACAGGTGGAATCATAGGACTGTATGTTCTGTTTCCCATGCACTTATACAGGGAGCAATTCACTAGGGGTATTGAGGCAGTTGGCTTGGTGAGGACAGGGAGTCTATTCTACAGATGAGGGAGTGCGTGGGACATGTATCTGTCACACCAACAAGCCCTACTGATATCACAGACTAGGTTGATGCGGCACCTACAGGTAGATCGAATGGGCCTTGAGTTCCAGATGTGCAACAGTTCCATCAAGGCTGGGTCCAGATTGCTTTGTATGCCAGACAGAGGTCACATCTGTGGAGTCTGTATGGAACTGAGTAGAGGGACAGTGCTTTTAGCCTATCTGTGTAGGGTAGGTGTTTGTGGTCTTGCATTCTCCAGGGGAGGAACCTCTGTGGTCTCTCCCGCTGCTGCATGTGCTTTGTGAGGTACATGGCAAAGGGGGCATTGAACAAAATAATTGGCCTTATATGGTTAGCATACATGGATCTTGTGACCTCTTTGCCCCTGGATGGAAAACCTTTACGTTTGAGTTGTCTCATCTATGAAGCTTTCTGTACAATGGAAGCAACATGGTGCTTAGACTTCAGGTGGCTATCAACCTGGGTGTCCAAATGCCTCACTACTGATTGTGTATGTAGGACATTGTTGTTAATGTGATACTATGTGGGGTCATCAGTCTCCCTGAAGGGGATGCTGATGCATCTGCAGGCATTCAGCTTGAGGCGATGTTTCTGGCAACAGTCATTTGTTTTGGTGAGACCCTGTTGTAGGACATCCACATCACTTTGACTATTGATGTCTGTTTCCAGCTTGCAGTCATCTGCCTACTTAGACAGCCATAGGCCAGTGTTTTTGGCCTGCACCTCAGGTACATATATCCCATATACCAGGGGCCCCCAGAATGATCCCTGGGGTATGCCACTCAGTACGGCTGTACTGTTAGAGTTGGCTACCCTATTGTTATTATGTGGGTTCTAGCAATGAACCGGTTTGCTACCCATCTGGTAACATATAGATTGCTGCTTAGTTGACAGAGTTCATGTACTATGGCCAAGTGGGGAATCGTGTGTAAGGCTTTGGCCAGGTCACGGTGACTGGTGTGCACCACCTTTCCCTCATCCATGCCTTTGTTGGCTGCCTCAGGGAAGTCATCCAGAGTTCACTGACATATCTCCCCTGAGAATGGAAGACTGTAGAGTAATGTATTTGGTTTTTGCTAATGTCCCTATTAATGTGATCCATGATAATCCATTGCATGGCCTTGCAGATCAGGCTAGTTAGGCTGATGGGTCATTCATTTCCTGGATCGGTGAACAGTCCACCATGGTGTGAAGGGATGACAGTGGCTGTCTGCCACTCAGCTATGACAAAGACAACACTCAGGGTTTGGGTGTGTAGGGTGCATAATGATGCTGCCAGTTCATGCCTGGGTTCTTGTAGGTTGCAGCCTGGGATGTCTTCAGGTCCCATGGAGGCTGTCTTCTTGACTTTGATAGGGCAGTGATGCCCTGTTCCCTTGTGATAAGGGTTGGGTGTTCAGGTACTGGGGATGTCCTGCTTCCATGATGAGGGTCAGAGGTAAGACATTTCCACTGAATTTGTCAGCCAGTGGATTGGCTATAACTACGGCATTTGTGTATGTGGTGTCGTTGACCACCAGTTTTGTACAGATCTGGGAGCTTCCTTTGGGAATGCAGACATATGTGAGGAAGGACTTGTGATTGTCTGTTTTAGATGTGGGCAATTTGGACTCGGAATTGCCTTTAGTGGATTTCACTGGTGTTTTTCTTTGTTTGTTCAGGCCAAGGGGTGATTAATTCCAATTGTGCACCTGCTCCTTCTTGGTTTGTTCAGCAATGTTATCCTTGTGTTATATAGTTCCTTTATTGCAGATATTTGTGGACAGGTTTACTCTCCCTTGTGGAAAGTGATGTTGTCCTGTCAGGCATTCCTGATTTCATGCATCTCTCTCTATATATATATATATGCTGGCATAATCATTTTGTGTACATTTGTAAGTTGGTGCCTGTTCCTCTAGTGGGGTAGGGGGCTGTTCAGCTGTTTATACCATCCCACTAGTTGTTGTGATCAGCTTGTTGGACATCTTCCTTTTACCATGGCTAGAGGGGGTCAGGGGTGATGGTGATATGACACGTGACAACGTTTCTGTCGGATCTTGCCAGGGAGGATGATACCATATGGGTGCTGCAGCAATTGATCATGTTGGCTGCTGCCAAGTCCGACATAGGTATCACATCTTGTGAGGGTATCAAGTGGCTGTCCTAAGGATATAGCATTGCTAAGATGGGGGAATCTCTGTGCATTTCTGTTCTGGCATGGTTGGATTTCCAATCCATGGTTGGGTAATATAAGTCAGCCAGGATCAGGGTGATGGGTAGAATCCTGTTAGATTTGTAGAGGGCCAGATATGAGGGTTGGGTGTCCTGAGTTAGATATGTTGGCCTGTAGCTACCTATAATTTGCAGAGGGGTCTTGTCAACAGTTGACTGCACTTGGAGTGTCTTATGTATGTCAGACTGTTTGACCAACCTAGAGGTGTGCGTCTGTCTAACATATATTTATACTCCACCTCCTTTGGCTTTCCTGCCCATATTTTGGGGTCTGGCTATGTAATAGGATGAGTGATCAGGTAACAATGTGTTTCTCTCCATGGCTGTGGGCCAAGTTTCTGTGAGTGCAGACATGTCACCATCTTCTAGGGTACGACTGCCTGCAATGAGTGCATTTCCCTGTTTAGACTCCTAGCCATACCTCTCAACTGTACAGATTTTCACAGAATGTCCAGATTCATGCCTCATATATCCAGTCTGTCTCCCATAAAATTCTGGTTTTCCAGCAAATGTATAGCAAATCATTCAGTTTTGAAGTCAGGAAATAATGACAGAGACATTTGAGTTTCAGACTTACTGTATACCCTTCAGTAAATCCATGCTAATACAAACCCTGGTATTCTATCAACTTTCTAACATTTTAAGAGCAATATTTAAAAAGTATCCCTATATTTGGGCCTTTAACTCCCCCCCCCCCCATTATGTATGGCTTTGTCCAGATTTCTTACTCTACGAGGTTGAAAGGTATGCTCTTAGCATTTAGCAGCATGGCCTTTCATTTGTGTTTTGTTGACTGTGTTATGTTGGTAGTATGGACCCCATGACATTCCCTACAAAGGCACTATGGGTGAGGCATGGGCCTTTGCTAGAGGCCTGTAGGCCAGGTGAGACAGATGCAGGCCATCTGTAGCAAGGCAGTGCGTTCTGATGATCATATGTTGCCAGGCTGCCAGGCAGTGGATCCCCCTGGGATGACAAAAGTAAGTGAGCCAAGTGTTACTGACAATTATTTTCTGTTTGTATTGAGCCATCACTCTGGGTGACAGCAGGATGCTGCTTAAGGCAAGGGACATATCTGCATGGGACACATATTCAGCAAGTTGAATCATGTCTGTCTTCCTATAGTCTGGGAGGTCAATCTGACATCATTCACACCACCATGGACCAGGCCAGAGTGATACCTGTACCTGTTGTGTGGTGACTTGAGTGCATGTGTGATATGGCAGATTATGGCACTTGACAAACAAGTAACCATGACTTTCTCCTTATTCTGCCTGGTGTGTGGCACATGTATGTGCTAAACAGTGGAGTCTTCCATGAGTGATATGTTGGGTGTATGGTAAGGTCTTAGTGTTTGCAAGACCCAGGTGTGTGGACTATGCATGGTCTGTGGTGTGTGGGTTTGTGGGGTTCTCATGTGTTTTTGCCTCTGAGGTGTCATTTGCTTGGGGTTTTGATGTTTTGTGGACCTCCACTTATGTGGGTGTGTGTTATGTATTTGCAGGTGATGTTTACTAACGCCATACATTGCAGGGCACCTATGTTACTGCAATATTTGTTCTGGTGTGCACATTCTCCATTTGTCTAGCCAGTTGTTCCCCTTCCCCTTATGTGTGTCTCTTTGTTCTTCTGTAATCCAGTCACAGGCTTTGCCCCCAGTGGCTGCCATTATGCATTTGTAATTCCGGTGTGAGTGGGATAAATGCCGTAACATCACACACAAGGTTGTGGACGTCACACCTCTGAGCGTACCTATACAGCAGGTTATCCATCATTGCACCACTACATCTGCTGTGCTCCTCAGATGGTTTGTGTTGCTACATGTTATTATGAGGCTACATGTGGGCCTAGCTGTCATACCATCACAGCTTTGGGGACCAGTCTGGTTTTTGCTTGTTTTCTGTTATGGATATGATGTCTGCTTCTCCACTGTCTGCCACTGGTGTTCTGACATGACCTTTTCTTGTTTTTCAAATAGTTGGCAGGTGAATTGAATGTTAGGACAAGTAGAACAGCTATACAAGGCATATTTGTGCTCCTTGTGTGACAACCTCTTTCATTGCAGGGTTATGGTTGTTGAGCAGTGACATGCTGTCAGTGCTGACACAGAAAGGTGGCAGCCTTTTATAAATTGGCAGTACACTGACCTTCAGGTACCTGCTGTCCTACTAGGCACCATACCTCCTGACTATTTAGAGCCAGACATCTGGACAAAGCTGTAAGTAATTTGGGGACAAAGGCCTACATATAGGGACCATTGTTAGCTATTGGTCTTATAAACCTGTGTAGGTTACTCCAAGCTGTGTACTGACCATATGTGTCCATGACCTGTCCAACTTTCCTGCAGTAACAGATATTGACATCTGGACAGTGTGTACAACTCCTACCGCAGGTGTAGCTGACATGCAAAATAGTTGGCACTGCAGTCCTTGGAACATGGCCCTGTCAACAACAGTACTGTACCTAGGCCACTAAGACACAACAGCCAGGAGTAAGTGCTGGCCATATCCTGACAGTATTAACCACACATATACATAGCACATTGACCCCCTGCATATTGTGGACATGCAACAAGTTATCATGTTGATTGAGACAGCTCTGCTGCTATTTCCCTACAAACACACATGTTACTGCATTTCTGTGGGAATATGGGTGTGGGGGGGCACACCTGTTAACTGTACACATTTGCGCAGACTGTGCTGATATTTGCTTTACATTTTGGTTCCATTTAGCATAGTATTGTGCCCTGTTTTGAGACTAGAGGCATATCACTAAAGACCACAGGCCAGATTGTAATGGCATACATTTGAGTTTCAGACTTCTTACCCTTCAGAGCCTTACTGCAGCTGCAAGACCAGCTTTAATATCACTGTGTATGTCTGTAGGGGGGTGTTTCATCATTGTCACCATTTGTGTGACTTTGCCAGACATTTCTTTATGGTTATCTATGGCTGACATGCTGGGTGAGACTGAGGGGAGAGTATGGGACCCCCACATTGACATCCATGCATGTGACCTATGATCCTCCAGTTAGTTGGCCCCCCACATATACTGTAGTGGGATTTGTTACCTTGGGTACTACTGCATAGTGTGAGGAAGCCAGTATTGGGCAAACATTTCCTGGTGTCCCACATAGCTATCAGCTGTCTGCTATTATCCCAGTAGGCCACCACATTCCCTTGCATGCTGCACTGATACCATAGATATGCTACCAGAACATACTACTCCATTCATTTATTGTTAAGAAGACTGACTTACCTTGTGCCTGTGGCAGTTGTGAGGACGGTGCTTGAGGGCTGCCTATGATGGATGCATGTAGTATACTGCCTATACATGGTAAGATACAGGTAGTGTGATGTGTGTGGCGTCCATTTTACTGTGTGTGTGAGTTGGAGAGAGGTGTCATTCCCTGGGTCCCTACAATGTTACTGTGTGTGCTATGCATTTCCTCTTTGCCAAGGCCATGGCATACTGGGCATGCCTCCATCTGCCTACAGGAGCTGGCTCAGGGGGTTCCTCTTCCAAGTCCCTCTGCGCCTGTAGGGACCTTGGCAATGGTGGGGGGCTGTGTGGCCCTTCCCTGTGCTGTTCCTGCTGCAGCTGTTTCCACAAGATCATATTGTGTAGCATGGCACATGCTATGTACATGTGTGCACATGTGGCTGAAGAGTAATGCAGGGCTACACTAGATATATCAAGGCAGCAGAACCATGACTTGTGCATCCCAAACACATGCTCTGTAATGATCCTGGTTTGTGCATGTGCCTCATTATGGCATTCTTGATTGCATGTGTGTGCATTTCTGATAGGTGTCATCCTCAACGGCTCAAGTGTATAGCCAGCATCCCCCACCAGATGGCCATATGGGGTGTTCCCCCTTGCAAATCCCTGATACACTTTGAGGAGTGCTAGATGTGGGAGTCGTGTTAGCTTCCAAGGCTGCCAGCATACACATTAATGATAATGCCCTGGGCATTGCACATAACCTGTCAGGTGATGGGGTGAAAGCCCTTGCAGTTTATGTAGACCCTACCCTCTTCACCAGTTGGTGCTTTGATGTGGCACCCAGTACTTTTGGGTAGTCTTCTACATGGTGGAAGAGGTGCATATTGCTGGTCCTCTCCTCAGGGGTGCTGGGGAAGTAAATGTGCTCACCAGCATGTGGCAGCATGGCATTCAGGAACTGGTAGACTACCCTGGATGTAGATGCCTGTGAGATTCCCATGATTTCCCCAGTAGGTCTTTGGAAAGTACCTGTAGCTAGTATTCTTAAGGCTACACATACCTTGATATCCATTGTGATGGGTTGCCCTCTGTTGGCTCTGGGTCTGAGGTGAGGCTGGCACAGCTCAATGAGTTGCTGAAGTATGTCCCTGTCCACCCTGTAGTGCTGTAGTATCTCCAGATCATGTAGCCCCTGGTAGGTTACCCTGGGTCTGAACACTCTTCTCCTCCTCCTCAATCTGGGGCAGTTATCAGCATTATCCTCCTCACCACCCTCAGCCTCTAGCACATACTGCTGTATCAAAGCAACAGCAGCCCCTAATATTTTGTCAGTTAAAATTCCACTGAGTGTGTACCCAATGGTGCAGTTTGTGGGGAAAAAGACTGAAAGGTGTTTGCATAGTTTATACTGTTGTGCTACAGATGCTGCCTGTGTGATTGGCTGTCTATGATACATTCCACCTGCCAGCTATATTATTTGTACTTGAGTGCCTTAATTCTCCTATTTCCCCTTTTTTCTCTTCCCATTTCCACCCTTTCTAAGTCCCGCGGCATTCTGTGCACACCCGCTGCTCAAATGTAAACACTTCTGCTTATTTCTGTTGGTTTTTCTTCCTTGTTTTCCTTGTGCTTAAGTCCCATGGCATGCTGCGCAAACCCCTGCAGCTAGAGTAAATAGTTTTTAGCAGAAAGGAATCTCCCAGGGATGCAAATACGCTAAGCATTTAATGAACTAGCTCAGACACACACCCTTGCTTATCTGTGCTTAGCTAAGGGCAAATTGAGGCAGTGGACCTCCAATGTGCTTACACCAAGCATGACACTGTTAGAAAAATGTGTATTTGAATACATGAGAAATGCTAGTTTAAAAGCAAAGTAGTATATAATGCATTTTATTCTATTAATCATATAGTAGTAAAATTAATTCATGTCTAAATGTGAAGTAGTTTTGAAACTGCAGTGTGGCTTGAAGCAAGGCTGATCTCTGACCCTGGCAGAATGCTAGCTTAGCAAGTTTTAATGTTTATGCTTTTCACAAGTGATTATCTGCTGGGTCAGGAAATTAAATGTGTAAAATAATGAAATCTTCTGCTCTTCCTGTTAGAATGAGATGGCCTTGTATATGTGTTACTTAGATATCACGCAGCTGTGTGAGAAAGTGTAACAGAACAAAGACATGCATTAAAAGACTGAAGCTGCTATTGTATTCGAACTGATATGAAACCTTGAACAAGTAACTTTACAGAAAGACATTATGACTGACCAGCTGGATAGCAAGGCCGTATTGTATCTAAAGGAAAAGTTTTTTTAAATATACAGCATCAGCAAGACTTAATGAATGAAGAATTGTAAGCTAAAGTGATGTAGATGCCCTGTGACATATCACGTCAATAAGGTGGGCATAGCTTGAATGTTAAACCTATATAAAATTGTGTGCTTCCTGTTTCATGTCAGACAAAATTCTGTACTTGTATGGTTTTCTGCCTCCTGGTGTACACTAGTAAACTTTTGAATCTGAACCTCCTGTGTATTGAATCTTTAATTTTATTTAACAGTTTGGTCCTTTCGGGACGGAATTCCCTTGGTAAGCTTCAGATCAGAGTGTATCGGTGGTCGAATACTGTGCAGGAGAAGTTACCGAAATGGTTCTTCTTGAGTGAAAAGACCTCCAACTGAATTGTCGTGTGTAAAGAGGCTGGCCACTTTCTGATCTGTGGCCGAAGAGCGGAATTTGAACGTTTTTCAAAACCAGGAGGCTCAGGTAGGAAGAATTTGCCTTTTTTTCTGTTTTAGATCAGGGACTAGGTTACAGTATATTGTTGTCAAGATTTGTTTTGCAGATCAGGGACAAAAGGAAGTACTGTATATTTGGTCATAGATCAGGGTAACAGAATAAGGTAGACAGTTATTCTAGATAAACTGTAAACAGGAACTAAGAATTTGATATCACGTGATAAAAAAGGGTTATGTAACATTTTTCTTGACATGGGTAATCAGTGCACTAAAACGCCGCGAGATCCACCCCTAACCGAAGACGCAAAATACATGCAATTACAACGTTCTGATAACGTTAGGTATTATACGAAATGGGTTAATAAGTATGAATTTGATGGTAAACTAGATAAACCTTCACTAGTTAAACTCCTTAAACAGCTTAAATCTGATGCAGGAGGTCAGGCAAAAAAGCAACACCAACTAGGCATACCTCAAGCACACAGGTGGATTGAGGAAGCAAATCATAGAGAACAGAAGCTTAAAAATTCAAAAACATTATTTTTAGACAAAGAGGATAATAACTTGGTAATAGCTACAGCTCCTCCTCCTCCTCCCTTACCCCCTCCCTTACCCTTTTCAGGATATGAAGCGAGTGGACAGGCTGGTCCGCCTCCGCGTTATCCTGAAGTTTCAGCGAAACCACAACTATTTATTAGAGATCCTATTGAGACTAGGTCCCGAACACGTAAAACACATAGGGACACAGAATCATACCAAATAGAGAGAAATCTACAGGATGACAGTGAGGATGAAATGTGCCCACTTATAGAAGTTCCAAATCCTCAAGCAGGACAGGAAGGGCAGGATCCAACACTCTTAGTATATAGACCATGGACACCGGAAGACATCCGGAAGGCTACTGAGGGAATCCCCCATCCGAAAGTTAATTTTACGAAATTTTTAGAAGATTTACAAGGCATGAGGTTAAGTTACCACTTGAATGGGGAAGAAGTAGAAAAAGTAGTAAGACAAATTATAGGTCCAGATTGGCACATGATTTGTGGTACCTGGAATCCTCGTAATGCAGAGCTTAGACCACTCCCACATAGTGACACAGAGTTAGACAACAGAGTGAAAGGTCTGACAGACCGAATCTCTGAGAAATGGAAACCTAGAGCAGACTGGACTTGCATTAATCAATGCATAGAACAGGAAAATGAGACAATAGATGGATATTATGCTAGATTATTAGAATGTTTTAATAATCATAGCGGTATGTCGGTTCCTGAGAACCAAACGAATGATTCCCCGTATGAACAACAATTAAAAAATGCATTTTTGAAAGGTTGCATTGCACCTATTAGTAGCTTCATTACGAAGCATATGATAGATCATCGAACAGGGAGGCTACAAGCCTTACTTGAATACGCTAGACATGCTGAGAGACATTTTAATAGTAAAAAGAAAAAGAAGGCACAAGTCTTCACTGCTGAAGACGGAGCTGAAGTATTTGTATTACTGTCAGGTAAAAAGGGCAAGAAAAAGAATGCCCAGGGAAACAAACAGTCTGATAAACGATCAGAAGATTTTGAAGAGAGGAAAAAGAGAGGTGAATGCTTCAAATGTGGGAAAAAAGGGCATCTAGCAAGGGACTGTAGGCAAAACAAGAAGGTAATTACAGAAGATAAAGGAGATGAGGACTGACTATATGATAGTGAGGATACATCAAGTGAAAGTCAGAAATCATCAGGAAAAGTTAAGAAACAAAAAGCAAATGTAAATGTGATAGAGGGAGTAGAGGAAGTGCAAATAGATATGGAGGATGAAGAAAGTGAAATTTTGGACTTAGCATTATTGAGCTTAGAGCTCTACTTAGCGGATACGAAACCGGAAGTTACACTTCTGGTGGAGGGAAGGGAAGTCAAATTCCTGTGTGACTCAGGAGCGTCACGGACTTTGATACACCCCTCCAAGTTACCAGAACATTCAGAATCACCTGATTATATACTAGTAAAAGCCGCAAATGGAGAGCTATACAGGGAACCACTTTCCCATGATATAGTAATAACTGACCCTGTTTCAGGTATGACCCAGAGAAGTAAAATAGTTGTTTCTGCAAAGTGTCCAGTAAACCTATTGGGCAGGGATCTTATGCAGATATTTGGCATAGCAGTAGTTCCAACTGTACAAGGTATGGAGGCACAGAGACAAATGGATACCTTTGTACTGCGACCGGAGGGTGAAACTTTTTACTGGTACAGCCAGGACCTAGTCACGACTGGTCCAGGGGCAGTGACCGAGGAGCTGATGAACGTAGCCATCAGTAAAGCCCCCTCCCTTGACACTGATCGACAGCATTTGTTACACTGTACTCTATACTACTGTACTATACCAGGACCTGACAGAGAATATGAGCAAGAATTGTTTAGAAATCGTGCAACTAGATTGGTTTTGCGTACTTTGTACTGGGATACTGAGGGGAACAGTGAACAGTGTAGTTAGCTGTTCATTACCTCAAGAATTCCTTGCATTGTATAGATCAAATCGGTTGCCACATGTCAGCTTGACAAAAGAACAAAAGTGTCAAATGGGCAGATTTATAAGAAAAAGTAACAAGATGGGAGAAACAGACTGATTTAGAACTATCAGAACAAGGGATACAAAAACAAAAACTGAATTGGTCGATACAGACACATCCAGCTGTACACTTGCAATCTAGCGAGGACAGCTGATTGGCATTTTTATAAGAAGAAGAAGAAAAGGCCTTATGTGAAATTCCAACAACTCTCTGGTCAACAGGCAAGTCAGATGTAGGACTTATTCAAACAGCAGGACCAGTTACAATAACCCCAAAGTCAGCTTTTAGACCGCAGAAAAGACAATACCCTTTGAGAAAGGATGCAGAAATAGGAATTAAGCCTATAATAGCAGCATTACTCAAAGAAGGAGTACTGGTAGAATCTCCTGATTCACCATGTAATACAGCCCTATTTCCTGTTAAAAAAGCAAACGGGGAATGGCGGATGGTACAAGATTTTCAAGCTGTAAACAATGCAGTAATACCTATAGCACCCACGGTGCCAGACCCACATACTTTGTTAAATGATTTAGTACCGCAACATAAGTATTTCTCAGTGGTAGATATTAGCAATGCTTTCTTTTCAATACCTATACATCCTGATAGTCAATATTGGTTTGCATTTACATTTCAGGGTAAAAGGTATACATATACTCGACTACCACAGGGATATTGTGAGAGCCCAACAATTTTTGCACAAGAAATGGCTAGCAACCTGGCAGGATTTACCCCACCGGGAGGTAGTCAAATTCTACTTTATGTAGATGACATCTTGCTAGCAGCCCCCACCCAGCAACAGTGCAGGGAGGATACAGTAGCATTATTGAAATTTTTAGCAACACAAGGACACAAAGTAAACAAAAGTAAGTTACAACTTTGGAGAAAACAAGTTAGATACCTAGGATATGTAATATCCAATGAAGGTAGAATACTAGATGAGGAAAGAAAAACAGTGATTTTGCAAGCACCCAAACGAACAACCAAGAAAGAAATGATGTCTTTCTTAGGTACAACTAATTTTTGTCGGAGCTGGATACCAAATTATGCTTTGGAATCTGCTCCACTGACTGATTTGATATATAAGACACCAATGACAGCACAAGATATTTTACAATGGACAACTGAAGCAGAAACGGCTTTCTGCAGGTTGAAGCAGCTGATAGCTTCTTCATTAGTTTTAGGACTTCCAAATTATCACAAACAGTTCTTTCAGACCGTAGATTGTAAGCAAGGATATATGACGTCAGTATTGACGCAACAACATGGGGACAAGCAACGCCCCATAGCCTACTATTCATCACAGTTAGACCCAGTGGCACAATCTTTGCCTCACTGTGTACAAGCAGTAGTTGCAGCCACAATGGCAGTGCAGGCCTCGGCCTCAGTGGTGTTATTCCACCCTCTCACATTGAGAGTGCCTCGTGCAGTTGCAATAATTTTACTGCAAGAGAAAATGGCATACCTTTCTCCTGCTAGACATCTTTCGTGTATGCCTATACTGCTGAGCCAACCTCATATGACAATTGAACGATGTACGACACTGAATCCATCAACACTACTTCCAACTCCTGCGGAGGGCACACCACACAGCTGCCTGCAGGAAATTGAACAGTTAGCTTTACCTAGACAAGATCTTACAGATATGCCCTTGGATAATGCCAAGGTGACATATTACGTGGACGGCTCATGCAGAAGGGGTCCTACAGGAAAGAATCTGGTAGAGTATGCAGTAGTTACAGACACTGAAATTTTAGAAGCTCACTCCTTACCACACAACTTATCTGCACAAGCAGCGGAATTGATAGCTTTGACGAGAGCATGTACTTTAGCAAAAAACAAGAGTGTGAACATATATACTGATAGTATGCTTTTTCTACAGTACATGTATTTGCACAACAATGGAAAAATAGAGGAATGATAACATCCAGTGGAAAACCTATTAATCATGCACAATTTATTTTGGAGTTATTAGAATCTATTCAGTTACCTACCAAAGTAGCTATTTGTAAATGTGTAGCTCATACAAAACAACAAGATAAGATTTCAAAAGGCAATGCACGAGCTGATGCAGCTGCAAAGCAAGCAGCCTCAGACTCAGAAACTGTACTTTTAAATGAGGAATTACAACCCTCTGAAATTTTAGATTTAGACATGTTAAAAACAATGCAGATGCTTACTACAAAAGCAGAAAAACAAAAATGGGTAAAACGAGGTGCAATTCTTGAGAATGGACTGTACATTTCTAAAGAAAGAAAACCGATATTGCCATCTAATTTATTTAGATATGCAGCTTTGTTGAGCCATGGGCAGTGCCATGTCTCAACAGGGGGGATGGTACAGTTAGTAAATCGAATATTCCAAACATACGGATACACAAACTACACAAAAAAAATTTTGTGCAGCTTGTCATACTTGTAACAAGCATCATGCACAAGGAGCATTTAAAACCAAGCAAGGAAGTTTTCCTATACCACCATACCCGTTCCATACTATTTGTATGGATTTCATAGAACTGAATAAATGTGAAGGGAAGAAGTTTTGTTTAGTTATTGTAGACATGTTTTCTAAATGGGTAGAAGCTTTTCCAACCAAAAACCCGGATGCAGCAACAGTGGCGAAAGCCCTGATAAAAGAAGTAATCCCTAGATTTGGCATTCCGGAGAGGATTTATAGCGACAATGGCACACATTTTGTGAATCAGATGATTCATCAGCTTGGGAGATTTTTTGGTATCTCCTTGAAAAACCATTGTGCTTACCACCCACAGTCAGCAGGACTGGTGGAAAGGTACAATGGTACCCTAAAGAACAAGTTAAGGAAGCTAGTAGAAGAGACCCAAAAGAATTGGATATACTGTCTGCCTTTAGCACTGCTGAGTATGAGAACGGTTCCAAATGCAAAGGGTTTGACTCCCTTTGAAATGATTTTTGGGAGAGCATATTATGTGCCTCAGTGGAAAGCTCTCATGCCTGCAGAGCAGGAGGCTGACAGTTCGTTAGCAGAGTATATGAAGAAATTGTTAATGAATAAGTCTGTTTTGCAGTTTAACTCTCTTTCAGATAAGGAACAGATCAGACCGGTGGAAACAGTCGTTGGCCCTGGAAGTTGAGTGTGGCTGATAGTGACGAAAAGGAAAAACTGGGCGAGTCCAAAGTGGGAAGGTCCATACCAGGTTCTGTTGGCAACGCCTACTGCAGTTAGAGTGGCCGAGAGGACGTCCTGGGTTCATTTAACGCATTGTAAACCGGTAAAGAACTTTCAACTTAATAAAAACTCTGTGACTGATACACAACCAGACCGAGATGGCCAAAAACAAAGCGAATAGAAGTTTAGATCAACCCCAGAGATGTTGCATAATCATTTTGTTGTGTGTACATTTATTTACTGTAATTGTGACAATTTTCCTCTTGCTGTGGTTTATCCTACACACAACCACACAAGTGAAAGTGGGAAGGCGTGATGAAACGTCTATAGACTGGCATCCAAATTTTAACACAATCCTAGCCATGAAACGTGTGTATGCAGAGACTATGAACATTTCAAATTGCTGGGTCTGTACAGCTATACCAACAGCATATGGAGGACTGGTAATGTCTGCTGTCCCTTTGGGGATAAATGAGACTTGGGAGAATTTACTTTTCGACACAGGAACTATGAGATCACAGGACAAAATAGCTTTATTTTTACCTGTCACACAAAAAGGAGTTGTATGTTTCTACAAAAATGACACTCTCCAGGTGGGCTGGAGCAATTGCAATATAACCATATCTTACCGATGTTATATTAAGAATAGTAATGGCAGTACTTTTTGCAATACTAATTATGACTCGTATTTAAACTCATTGAAAACAATTATGAGTGACATTAAAAAAAATCCAGTTTTGTTTAAACAATTGTCAGTTATAGATCAGAAAATGTTTCATTCAGGGCTGATGCGCATTAGTACTAAAGTAGAAAACTGTTATTTTATTTGTGGGAAAAAGGCATATAAATGGTTACCTGAGAATTGGTCTGGCAGTTGTTTTTTGGGTTACTTGGTTCCGGCAATAAGACATACTGCAGAATTACCTTTGGGTAAGATACGAAACATAAGGGAAACAGCTCGAAAAACCGAAGGTCCAGTTAAGAAACCTGTGAATCCAGTTGGGAAGATCAAAGCTGGTTGGAAAGACCATAATTCAGTAAAAGACAAAAGTGAATTGACTCATATGGACTTGAGTGACAGTGTTATATCCTGGGCAGGAATACTCCCTGCCTATGGAGCAGTCAAATCGATCTGGGAGCTGAGGAAGTTGTCAAAACTTCTCGAAGTAATGAGTAATGCAACTTTTTCTGCCCTAGAATTGGTGACTGATGAACTGAATGCAATGAGAACTGTTGTGCTACAAAATCGGATGGCTCTTGACTTCACCCTAGCGGCAAGAGGTGGTACGTGCGTGCTTATCAAAGAAGAATGCTGTGCTTTTATCCCTGACAATCGCCACGAGATAAATAATCACCTAGAGGTAATTCAGCAAGTATCAGCCATGACTGAACCAGGCCCAAACCCACTGACGGACTTTTTCCAGAATCTATTTGGGGGGTGGGGTTCCATCCTAATGAACATTCTAATTGCCATTTGTGTGGGTATACTCCTAATATGAGCATGTGTTTGCTGTGGAATTCCCTGCATGAAAAGATTAATCAAAGATTTTGTTGATATATCTGTTACTGAAACTTTCTACCAAGATATTGAAATTGAAAGATTGATTTCAGATGACGCTTTCTCTGAAGTATAGATTAAATGACTCACCTAGCTGAAAATCCTGACTGGAAAAGGCTAGGAGATGAAATGACACTATGCATACTTCAAAATAGAATAAAAAGTATTAATAGGGGGAAAATGTTAGAAAAATGTGTATTTGAATACATGAGAAATGCTAGTTTAAAAGCAAAGTAGTATATAATGCATTTTATTCTATTAATCATATAGTAGTAAAATTAATTCATCTCTAAATGTGAAGTAGTTTTGAAACTGCAGTGTGGCTTGAAGCAAGGCTGATCTCTGACCCTGGCAGAATGCTAGCTTAGCAAGTTTTAATGTTTATGCTTTTCACAAGTGATTATCTGCTGGGTCAGGAAATTAAATGTGTAAAATAATGAAATCTTCTGCTCTTCCTGTTAGAATGAGATGGCCTTGTATATGTGTTACTTAGATATCACGCAGCTGTGTGAGAAAGTGTAACAGAACAAAGACATGCATTAAAAGACTGAAGCTGCTATTGTATTCGAACTGATATGAAACCTTGAATAAGTAACTTTACAGAAAGACATTATGACTGACCAGCTGGATAGCAAGGCCGTATTGTATCTAAAGGAAAAGTTTTTTTTTAAATATACAGCATCAGCAAGACTTAATGAATGAAGAATTGTAAGCTAAAGTGATGTAGATGCCCTGTGACATATCACGTCAATAAGGTGGGCATAGCTTGAATGTTAAACCTATATAAAATTGTGTGCTTCCTGTTTCATGTCAGACAAAATTCTGTACTTGTATGGTTTTTTGCCTCCTGGTGTACACTAGTAAACTTTTGAAACTGAACCTCCTGTGTATTGAATCTTTAATTTTATTTAACAGACACACACCCTTTTCATGCCAGCTGCTTCTCCTGCTTACACTGCAGCATTATAGCTCCTACATGGTTAGGTGCAGGTGCAGGTGCACATGGTCTCCCATTTTGCTATCCAATAAATTTAGCTCCTTTGCATACCCCACTGCCTTAGTCGCTTGTTACACCACTACACCAGACCCTACCTCCTTAGCAAGCAGTGTTGCCTGTTATTGTTTTGGTTCTGCATGCTACCTACTATAATAGGAAAATGCAGGTTTCACTTAAAATTGTCTTTTTACATTTTTTTCACATTTTCTGCACAATCTCGTTTGCACACCGAAATTGGCCAAAAAAAAAACCTTTGATTTTCATTATTTTGCAACTGTTTTCCATGCCAATGGCCATATGTTTGGCCATTGGCATATCTAGTAGTCATAATACATGCTTTGCTTTGAGCTGTCATGCCCCCATTTTCATTTTTGCAAAGAAAGGCCATGCTGCTAACTGCTAGGAGCAAACCTGCCAGCCTCAGAGAGCCAGAAATCTGGACAAAGCCATGAATAATGGGGTAACACAAGAAAGCCGAGGGAGCACACAAGCGAAGTCCCGTGCCACCACTTATGTAAAACTGTAACTGTTGAAAATCCAAATTACAGGCAAAATAGAGCAACAGGAATCAAGCTGTGTCAACGTTAGAACTTTTATTTTAAACAAGCACTTTCGGAAGGCTTCGTATCCTTCCTTCCTCAGACGAAATACAAAACTCTGAATAACCAGACAACTCCCCATTAAGTAGGGTAACAATTATTCAATTAACAACATCTCAATTAAATTACTTCAAATTCCCATATTCTAAGTGTTGTTTAAAAACAGCTCGTTTAAGTATCCAAATACCTTATATAAACTAGACAGTGAATCCTATACTGTCTTAACAGCAAATTCACAACCCTTTTTGAAAAGCTTACGTTAAATATTAAAAATTAAGAATTAAGAATAAAAGATTTTAAACAACAATATTTAAAAACAATCTAAATACATATATTATATAGGCTCTTCTCAATTACTACTATGTAAGGCATATTAGGTAAGCATACACCCTTCACTATTCCAAAGCAATTATTTAGTCCAGGTTTTCTGAGACTAATATATCAAATGCCTAAGTTGCATAAAGAGCCTTATTGTCTCAAGTGCCTACATGTTTGTATATGTGCGAAATGTAATATAATATAATATAATAAAAACTAAAAAGTAATATAATCATAATAATGATACTAATGATAATAATAATAATGAAAAATCCTACTGTTATGGAAACAATATAATCCATATATGTGTATAATGCATTGCAATACACATAGGATGTTGTTTATGTTCAAAACTAATAAGTATATGTGCACAAAAACTAAAATATGAACCCTTACAAGCCCTTACAAACTATGAAGGAAAAAAGCAAAGGTGAGTGACAATCAGGTAACAGAAAAAATACCAACAGAATGATACCAAAACCATCCCTAAATATATTGTTGCCTACTAGAGCATGTATGTATATGAGAAACACTTTAAAAACCTATACCTGATGATAAAATTATATACACGTATATAAGTGTATATGAAAATGATATACATGATGTCTCCCTCCTGCACTGTTGATGAGAACTATCTCCTTAAAGCTAAAAGCTTTAATATGCAAGTTAAAGAAATAGACTCATTTAGGCCCGGATTAATATGTGCAGCCGTCCTCAATTGCCATAATAATTCCTCTTTTTCTAACAAAATTTGCCATGGGCCTTGGTTAGGGTCATCCTTAATTTGTTTCAAAATAGTGAAATTAAAAGCGTGGTCTTGGTACTCCATGATATGACAAGCCAATGCATTGTTCACATCTTTCCTAGAAATAGCGTACCAATGTTCATAGATTCTCTTACGCAAGGCCCGCTCGGTCTTTCCTATATAGAAAGCCGAGCATTTCTTGCAACAAGCCACATAAACCACCACTTTAGAAATACAACTAAAGTTTCCCAACAGTTTGTATTTCTGCCCGTTTATTAACACATTGTTCCCTTCCTGTATGAATTTGCATTGGTGACAAGATTCACATTTAGTCATCCCTTTTAACCTTTGGAAGGGAGTTCTGTTGTTCTTTTCTAACAAAGATTTTAAACTAAACCCTTTTCTAAAAGTTATCCTTGGTGAGCTTCCGAACAAATGCTGTAATTGTTTGTCCTCAACTATGATTGCCCAATTCTTTTGCAGAATATTTCTTATAAAATAGTGATCAATTGAAAACGTACATAAAAATCTAACGCCAATATTGGTTATATTGGTGTTTCTGTCGTTAACTGCAGCCACTTCATGATTACCTACCGCAAGTAGTATTTGTCTGTTTAAGATAGGTTTAAAAAATCCCGATTCCCTTTTAGACACCACCTCAGTTTTAACCTCCAGTATCAGAGGGCCTGGATACCCTCTGTTTGTAAACATTTTGCTCAGGTTATTACATTCCTCCTGGAAGTCGTCATCTTTAGTAATCATACGCGCTGCCCTTACCATCTGCCCTTTCACTACTGCTCTTTTTTGATGGTAAGGGTGACAGCTACTAAAGTGAAGAAACCCGTTGGAGTAGGTGGGTTTACGGTAAATCTTACTAATAAATCTGGACGCCTCAGTGTCCTTACTTAGTTTTATATCTAAGAAACTGATTTCCCTATTATTAACCTTGTATGTAAAATCTAAAAAATCAGTAAGTGATTTAATATCTTCTATAAAAGGTGTAACCATATCTGATGGTCCTTTCCATAACAGGAACATGTCATCCTGGTACCTAGTGTACCAGGCGACATGTTCCTTAAAGAGAGCGTTGTTAAATAACAGTGTGTTTTCCCATTGAGCCATGACACAATTAGCGAACGCCCCCCCACAAGGCGATCCCATAGCAACTCCTGAAGTTTGCCTATATGTGGCATTATTGAAAGCAAAAAAGTTATATTTTAACACTAACTCTAATAGAGTCTCTATTGTGTAAATGATGTTTTGCTCTACTTTTCTAGACTCAAGGAAATCCCTGACCCAGTCCAATCCTAGTTGTTGTGGGATGACGGTGTATAGATCTTTCACGTCCACAGTCATAAATGTTAAACTTGGGTCAAAGGGTATCTTATTAATGTTCTCAAGGAAACCCCATGAGTCTCTACATATCTGAATTTCTTTTTCAATGTATGGTTTTAAAAAAACTGTCTACATATTTGGCACAAGCTACTAGGATAGACCCTCTACCATCGACAATGGGTCTGAAGGGGGGGGTCGTGCTAGTAAGGGTAACAAAAGTAAAGACAAGCTTAACATTACAATTGAACAACATGATTTCATCAAACTACTCCAAGATTGCAATATTCAGGTCATGAAACCCGATAAGGGTAGTGGTCTTATATTCATGAATCAAGTTGATTATAACAATAAGCTATCTACCCATTTGGACAATGGTCCTTACGAGAAAATTAGTTTAAGTGAAGTTAACACAGCATATAATAGGATCAGAGCTACGATTGAAGACTTATTCTTGGAGGATCTAATTGACATAGACATACACTCTTATTTGAATGTTTTAGCACCAAGAATGCCTTCTTTTTTTGGTGCTCCAAAAATTCATAAATCTGTCCACAACCCCCCCTTCAGACCCATTGTCAATGGTAGAGGGTCTATCCTAGTAGCTTGTGCCAAATATGTAGACAGTTTTTTAAAACCATACATTGAAAAAGAAATTCAGATATGTAGAGACTCATGGGGTTTCCTTGAGAACATTAATAAGATACCTTTTGACCCAAGTTTAACATTTATGACTGTGGACATGAAAGATCTATACACCGTCATCCCACAACAACTAGGATTGGACTGGGTCAGGGATTTCCTTGAGTCTAGAAAAGTAGAGCAAAACATCATTTACACAATAGAGACTCTATTAGAGTTAGTGTTAAAATATAACTTTTTTGCTTTCAATAATGCCACATATAGGCAAACTTCAGGAGTTGCTATGGGATCGCCTTGTGGGGGCTGCTAATTGTGTCATGGCTCAATGGGAAAACACACTGTTATTTAACAACGCTTTTATGAACATGTCGCCTGGTACACTAGGTACCAGGACGACATGTTCCTGTTATGGAAAGGACCCTCAGATATGGTTACACCTTTTATAGAAGATATTAAATCACTTACTGATTTTTTAGATTTTACATACGAGGTTAATAATAGGGAAATCAGTTTCTTAGATATAAAACTAAGTAAGGACACTGAGGCGTCCAGATTTATTAGTAAGATTTACCGTAAACCCACCTACTCCAACGGGTTTCTTCACTTTAGTAGCTGTCACCCTTACCATCAAAAAAGAGCAGTAGTGAAAGGGCAGATGGTAAGGGCAGCGCGTATGATTACTAAAGATGACGACTTCCAGGAGGAATGTAATAACCTGAGCAAAATGTTTACAAACAGAGGGTATCCAGGCCCTCTGATACTGGAGGTTAAAACTGAGGTGGTGTCTAAAAGGGAATCGGGATTTTTTAAACCTATCTTAAACAGACAAATACTACTTGCGGTAGGTAATCATGAAGTGGCTGCAGTTAACGACAGAAACACCAGCATAACCAATATTGGCGTTAGATTTTTATGTACGTTTTCAATTGATCACTATTTTATAAGAAATATTCTGCAAAAGAATTGGGCAATCATAGTTGAGGACAAACAATTACAGCATTTGTTCGGAAGCTCACCAAGGATAACTTTTAGAAAAGGGTTTAGTTTAAAATCTTTGTTAGAAAAGAACAACAGAACTCCCTTCCAAAGGTTAAAAGGGATGACTAAATGTGGATCTTGTCACCAATGCAAATTCATACAGGAAGGGAACAATGTGTTAATAAACGGGCAGAAATACAAACTGTTGGGAAACTTTAGTTGTATTTCTAAAGTGGTGGTTTATGTGGCTTGTTGCAAGAAATGCTCGGCTTTCTATATAGGAAAGACCGAAATGGCCTTATGAAGAGAATCTATGAACATTGGTACGCTATTTCTAGGAAAGATGTGAACAATGCATTGGCTTGTCATATCATGGAGTACCAAGACCACGCTTTTAATTTCACTATTTTGAAACAAATTAAGGATGACCCTAACCAAGGCCCATGGCAAATTTTGTTAGAAAAAGAGGAATTATTATGGCAATTGAGGACGGCTGCACATATTAATCCGGGCCTAAATGAGTCTATTTCTTTAACTTGCATATTAAAGCTTTTAGCTTTAAGGAGATAGTTCTCATCAACAGTGCAGGAGGGAGACATCATGTATATCATTTTCATATACACTTATATACGTGTATATAATTTTATCATCAGGTATAGGTTTTTAAAGTGTTTCTCATATACATACATGCTCTAGTAGGCGACAATATATTTAGGGATGGTTTTGGTATCATTCTGTTGGTATTTTTTCTGTTACCTGATTGTCACTCACCTTTGCTTTTTTCCTTCATAGTTTGTAAGGGCTTGTAAGGGTTCATATTTTAGTTTTTGTGCACATATACTTATTAGTTTTGAACATAACATCCTATGTGTATTGCAATGCATTATACACATATATGGATTATATTGTTTCCATAATAGTAGGATTTTTCATTATTATTATTATCATTAGTATCATTATTATGATTATATTACTTTTTAGTTTTTATTATATTATATTATATTACATTTCGCACATATACAAACATGTAGGCACTTGAGACAATAAGGCTCTTTATGCAACTTAGGCATTTGATATATTAGTCTCAGAAAACCTGGACTAAATAATTGCTTTGGAATAGTGAAGGGTGTATGCTTACCTAATATGCCTTACATAGTAGTAATTGATAAGAGCCTATATAATATATGTATTTAGATTGTTTTTAAATATTGTTGTTTAAAATCTTTTATTCTTAATTCTTAATTTTTAATATTTAACGTAAGCTTTTCAAAAAGGGTTGTGAATTTGCTGTTAAGACAGTATAGGATTCACTGTCTAGTTTATATAAGGTATTTGGATGCTTAAACGAGCTGTTTTTAAACAACACTTAGAATATGGGAATTTGAAGTAATTTAATTGAGATGTTGTTAATTGAATAATTGTTACCCTACTTAATGGGGAGTTGTCTGGTTATTCAGAGTTTTGTATTTCGTCTGAGGAAGGAAGGATACGAAGCCTTCCGAAAGTGCTTGTTTAAAATAAAAGTTCTAACGTTGACACAGCTTGATTCCTGTCGCTCTATTTTGCCTGTAATTTGGATTTTCAACAGTTACAGTTTTACATAAGTGGTGGCACGGGACTTCGCTTGTGTGCTCCCTCGGCTTTCTTGTGTTTCATCAGTTTGTTTAGCGTTTTTGGTTTCAATGAATAATGGGGTAATAAAGGTCAAAACAGAAGGACACCTTGGAAATACTGCTCTAATAATGTTAGAACGTTGATGGAATAATTGTATTAGCATGGAATGTCTGAAGGGTATGAAGTCTGAAACTGCAATGTCAATAAAGGTCAAAACAGAAGGACACCTTGGAAATACTGCTCTAATAATGTTAGAACGTTGATGGAATAATTGTATTAGCATGGAATGTCTGAAGGGTATGAAGTCTGAAACTGCAATGTCAACTGTCAGTAATATCTGACTTCAACCATGAGTGACTTGCAAAACACTTTTTTCTTGAAAACCACACTCGTTTGGGTAACCAACCAAATATATGACTCATGAATCTAGACATTCTGGGAAACTCTGTACAGTTGACAGGCAGGGCTAGGAGTCTAAACATGGGAATGCACTCATTGCAGGCAGCCCTAACCCTGGAAGATGGTGACATGCCTGCAACCACAGAACCCTGGCCCACGGCCATGGGGAGTAACACAGCCTTCCCTAATCACTTATCCTATACAACATCCTGACCCCAAAATGTGGCCAACCAAGCCAAATGAGGTGGGCCACACATATATGTGAGACACACACACACACACACACACACACACCTCCAGGCTGATCAAACAGTCTGACACACCAAGAGCAGTCAACCTGTGAGTAGACCCCTATGCAAAGTACTAGTAGCTATAGGCCAATATATCTGACCCAGAACACCCCACATATCTTTTCCCCTACAAATCTAGCTGGAGTCTGCTTGTCACCTTGATCCTGCCTGACTTATATTACCCAACCGTGGATTGGTAATCAAATCATGCCAGAACAGAAATGCACAGAGATTTCTCCATTGTAATATATCACCAAGGTGCTGAACTCCATCAGTCAATTGGAGGTAGGCACACCTCTCAACAGGCTGGATTGTGCAAGAATGCCTAGCATGTGGCCCATAATATTGGTGTGTGCATCATCCAGCCTGTATTCCTCTGGTAAACCACTGTGATGATCTGAGGAGTTATGTCATGAGGTACTGAAACAATACATGACAGTGTCAAATGTCATATATGTCAGATGTCTGCTAAAACAAACCCTGGAACCATAGCACCCCATATATTACAATGAGAAATAGTCACAATCACTATATGGCCCATTGTCTCCCCATTTTGATAGGCTATCTCCAGATATCCTGCACCAATAGCACACAACAAACCAGACTGGAGTACAACAATCCCTAGAATGGGGTCCCACATTTACTATAGAAGGTCACACTGGGCATGCTCATACACTTAGAGAATTGTCAGTAGGATCTAGGAATTAAAAGGCCTTTCCTACCCAGTGCACTTCCCATTGCCCTACTTTAGCAGTCCCAAAGATAACTGTCACCATAGAAGTACCTTACGTCAGGCCTCAGCCCTATAAGCTCTTTGGTGCATGTGATAACTGTGTAACACTATAGTACAAATAACTAGTTTGGTAGGAGTTCTAACCTCAATCGTGGCAAATGTAAAAGTGTGTGTTTATAAGTTAAAGATTTTGGGTCCATTCAAAGCCAGTACACTCCCCATTGCCCTACTTTAGCAGTCCTGCAGATATCAGTCACCTTAGAAGACCCTTTCATGAAGCCTCAGCCCTATAAACTCTGTGGTGCGTCCGATAATTGCATAACACTATAGTTATAAACAACTAGTTAGGAAGGAGTTCTAATCCCAGTTCCGGCAAATGTAAGTGTGTGTATGTGTAGTTTGAAGTATTTTGTGGTCTGTCTCACCCAGTATATCACCCATTGCCATACTTTGCAAGGTTTGGTGATGTTCCTCACCTTAGAAGTACCTTTGTACAACCCTCACCTTATAAGCTCCGTGGCACATGCGATAAATGCATAGCACTGTAGTAGTAATAAATAGATAATCTCATTCCTGGCAAGTGTGTGTGTGTGTGTGTGTGTGTGTGTGTGTGTGTGTGTGTGTGTGTGTGTGTGTGTGTGTGTGTGTGTGTGTGTGTGCTTGCATGCAAGAACAGTATCCTCTATGTGGGGGAGGGGTTGTTGTGTTTGTGTGAGAACCATACCCATTGGGGGGTGAATTTTGTTACTTTTTGCTGTTGCTTACCCAATACATGTCCCAGTGTCCACATTACAAGGTCCACAGTTGTCAGCCACTGTAGAGGGACCTGTAGACACTCTGCAGCCCTATAAGCATTGTGCCATGTCAATAACTATGTGACAGTATGGAATAGATAACAAGATAGGCAGCCCATCTAAACCTTGTATATCACTCCCCACTCAGAAATCATACACAAACACACTCAGGTAGGCATCAACCTCTACATCAGTAGGTGGCCTGCAAACTGGCTCACAGATAGAACCCACAGTGTAAAAGCAGTGAACTCCATGTCAGAATGCTGAACAGTCACGCGTGGAGTCCTACAAGTTGTGGACCTGGGTCCCCTCATGTTTGGGATCCACACCTCTGATGACCAGCCCAATACGAAGGTGCCCTGGCTGACAATGTTTGCAGATGACTACAAGGTGGGTGCTATTATTACCCCCCCATGTGAGGTTGACATCCTTCACAAAGGCCTCTCTGAGAACTATGACTGTTGTCAGTACCCTGGACATAAGCTCAATGCCAGATAATGTGCCGCCATCCCTCTTTGGATATGACATGGTTCCCATAAAGTAATACCTTGATGGTAGTCCACTGAAAACTGATGTTGGTATAAGGGAACTAGGAACATAGGTTGACAGTGAGCTCTCTGTTGACCACCACAGTGCCACTGTCTTCCAAAAGTCTTTCCATGTGTCACTTCTCCTGACTAAGGGTGTTAAATCCAGGAAGTAAAAGGGCAGTGTTTCCCTGTACTGTCCCCTCAGTAGCCCAGTCAATGTGTACTATGGCCCATTTGCCATGTACCCCACTGGACGCCTGCAACAACAGGAGAAGCTGCAAATGTACCTCACAAAGACAATCTTAGGTACTACACACTTGCCCCATATGGACAGACTCCAACAACTCCAATGAATCTCTGTCTCATATTGACTACTTAGGTGTGATCTCTGCCTGACATACACATCCATGTCTGCCCCAACCCTGTCAGGAATGCTACATCCAAAGAAACCAATCTGTCCACACAACATGCCCCAAATACCTCAACCCCATCCCTCACAATCAACAGGACATGCTGAAGGGACAGGTTCACAAACCAGAGACTGGCCATGCTATGGAACAGATATCACATACATGTCAAGCAGAGCACATCACTGGCCCTCTTCAAGAGAAATCTGGAGGAGTGGATGGGGAATAGAATACCCACCCTAGGATCACTCCAGTCACTATACTCAGTAGACACACTGTGTAGTATCGTCAGGTGGTATGATGCCAGTGTATTCCCATGGGCTAGCCTTGTAAAGCCTCCATGGCCATTTGCCATGTACACACCTATGAATCTTTGAAACTGTGGATCTCAGTACTGTCAAATGTGTGTGTGTGTGTGTGTGTGTGTGTGTGTGTGTGTGTGTGTGTGTGTGTGTGTGTGTATGTGTGTGTGTATGTGCATTGGTGTGTATAAAAGTGTTTGTGAGTGTGTAAACATGTGGGTGAAAGTAGTTGGTGGCCCGTCTCACCCAGTACAACTACCATTGCCATACCTTACAAGTGCCGTATATGCTATTCACTATACAGGTACCTTGGAATACTCCCCAACCTATAAGGTCTGTGGTGTGTGCAGTAACTGCATAACACTATAATACCAATAACTACATAGCTAGCGGCTTTAATATGAGTCCTGGAAAATGTGTCTGTGTATGTGTGTGTGTGTGTGTGTGTGTGTGTGTGTGTGTGTGTGTGTGTGTGTATGCATAAGTGTGTATATGTGTAGGTTACAGTATTTTGTGGCCTCTTACACCCAGTACATCACCCATTGTCATAATTTGCAAGGCCTGGTGATGTCCTTCACCTTAGAAGTACATTTGAACAAGTGTCACCCCATAACCACTGTGGCACATGTGATAAATGTGTAACAATGTAGTAACAATAAATAGCTAGGCAGTGGTTCTAATCTCAGTCCTGGCAAACATGTGTGAGAGAAGAGTATCTTGTGTGTGTGTGTGCGTGTGTGTGTGTGTGTGTGTGTGTGTGTGTGTGTGTGTGTGTGTGTGTGTGTGTGTGTGTGTTGTTTGTGTGAGATCAACATCCATTGGATGGGCATGATTTCATATTTTTGCCATGATACTCACATTATACATTCCTAGGTCTAGTGTATGAGGTCAACTGTTCACATTAACTGTAGTGGTATCTGTAGATACTCTTCAGCCCTATAAGCCCCATGCAGCCATATGGAATAGTATGGTACGAATAACAAGATAGATTGGCCTGCTAATGTCAGCACTGGCAAGTGTGTGTGTGTGTGTGTGTGTGTGTGTGTGTGTGTGTGTGTGTGTGTGTGTGTGTGTGTGTGTGCACGCATTGGTGTGTATAGCAGTGGTTGTGAGTATGTAGACTTGTACATGACACTATTATGAGTACTCTCACACCCAGTATACCCATCATTGCCATACATCACAAGGCCACATGATGTTATTCACCTTACAGGTACCTTGTAACACTCATCACAGTAGTAGTCCTGTGCCACATGCAATAACCGCATAATAGTGTGGTACCACAACTTGATGGGTAGGGGTTCCAAACACAACACTGGCAACTGTGATCCTGGGTGTGTGTGTGTGTGTGTGTGTGTGTGTGTGTGTGTGTGTGTGTGTGTGTGTGTGTGTGTGAACAGTATTCTCTGTGTGTTTGGCCAACACAATATCCTCTTAGGTTGTGGGTGTTAGCAATCTGAGATGTGTTCCACACACTACACTTACCATTGTCCATTCTACAAGAGCTGATGTTAATCACCATAGACTTAGATATAACTCCTCAGCCCTGTAAACTGTGAGGCACATGCAAGAACTGTTGCACAGACCTGGGAAATGTGTGCAGGTACAGCTATACCTCGGTTATGACATGGTCAATGTGTTACAACACTGCCATGCCCCTCGTTGGTGATATCTGCAGGGCCACATCCTGCTTTAACACTGACACCTAGAACACAAACAGAATACATCATGTGAGAACACATTTGCTTGGTGTTACTAGCACGAATAATGCATCATGGCTGAAAAGGTAAACACACACTGTGATGTGTACCCATTACAAATGTCAGATGACAGCACTTTACACAACATTAAATAGCTACACTCTACTAAAGTCACCCTGTACATCAGACCCATATTAGCATGTCCCTGCATCGATGGTATGGATGGCAGGGATGTGGCACAGGTATCATCATATGCAAAGGGTGTTGTGTGGGTTTACCAGAAGTCTAGGCTGGGCCATATGGTTGACATCATGTGTCTATGTTTGGGGGGTGTTCATTAAATGGGTTGTGCAGGGGTGGTGTGTGTGTGTGCGTGTGTGCGTGTGTGCATGTGTGCGTGTGTGTGTGTGTGTGTGTGTGTGTGTGTGTGTGTGTGTGTGTGTGTGTGTGTGTGTGCATGTGTGTATGTGTGCTTGTTTGTATGCACACAATCATGCCATGTGGGTGCCCTACACAGGGGTATTTTGGACAGCTGTGGGCCGTACATGTCAGGGTGTGCAGTTCACAGTCTCTGGCCATGGACATGGGAACTGGGCTTGCCAGGGGTATCACTGGCACCACCAGGGCTGAGTCCAGATGCAGTACTAGTCCCCGATGGTGACTGCTGCCTGCTGGATAAGCACCCCTTTTTGGACCAGACTGGACCATGTACCCATGGCCTGCTGCATTATGGTGTGGACAGCACACCCCCTTCAGTAGTGCTGGTGGTACTGCCAGCATGGGAACGTGATGGTGCATGGCCACATAGACCCTCAGTTGATCGTGGTGCTGCCCTACATCCACATGGCTGCTGGCCATTGTCTGCCAAATGCTCAAGCACAGATATTCCACTGTCAAGGAGTGCCAAGGGCTCCCCCACCATCTATACATAACCTCAGTACCCTCATGGATGGCTGCAGTGATTTCATGAATATTGCCACGGACACCAGGGGCATGCTCATCCACAACCCTGCATATATGTCTGGTGTTACATTCATTACGTGCCTGTGCCTCCATGATGGCCCAAAACATGCATCTGGTGACTGCTACTGTGACACTAGCAACAGGGGCATGACTGGCTGCAATCGTCCTCTGTGCACCCCTGCCAATTTGCCTGTGTGGGACCTCACCAGCACTCTGGCTATGGCTAGTCCTGCACCCTCACTTGCCATAGTCACCACAGTAGCCTGTTCCATGCCACCACCTGCCACTGGTGATAGGATGTCTGTGGGTATTGTGACTGTGGGCATGGATGGGGTTGACAATAGTGGGATGCCAACCGATGGCTCAGATTTAGCCCCTGACAACCTCACCTGTGCTGCAATATGAGTATCATCATGGTCAGAGTCTGCAAAGACACTGACATCAAAATCAGAGCGGGAGGGACCGCGGCCACAATGTCCACCTGTGAGGAAAAAACAACATATGTAAATTACTACCTGCACTATAAGATTTGCTGGTATACACACACACACACACACACACACACACACACACACACACACACACACACACACACACACACATACAGGTGAGGTGCCTCAAAGGCATTACACAGACCTCACATTAGCTGACTGGGGACATTCACAACACACAGTCAGACAATAACATACACACTCTGGACAGACCCTCGGTATCATGCAGTGCAGCCCTTTACAATTACTGTTACTATTAATATACACCTCTGGGATACATGAGTGGTGTTAGTAGGTGATGGCCCTTCATCTAGCATACACTGCACCCATGTAAATTATTGTCATTCACTTGTATAGCACTGCGGCAACTCCTACAGAACATACCTCCCAACTGTACAGGGTTTTGCTGAATGTCTAGATGTGTGCCTCATATGTTTGGTCTGTTCATCATAACTCCTGTGTTTGTCTGATACATTACTGGGTTGACCTGTAGATTGGTGCCACTAATTAATGTGCTAATTTGAGATGCAGACTGCATAACATGCAGTACATGTATGTTAAAACAAAGCCGGTTACTCAAACAACTTCCCAAGTTTACAGTAGATATAGCAAGTGTACACACACCTGTTAACATGCCAGATTTTTGTGATATATCACAAGACCTCATAAATCAGGTCATAACATTGCCATCATTTCATATGACATATAACCTGTGCAATACAACTGAAGAACATACATATCAGTTACATATAACATATGGTAAATGAAATAGGTACAATAGGCTGGTTGCATGAGTGTGCACACCCTTAAAGTAATACTCTGTTAAAGAACCTTTTGATTTAATCAGCATTCAGTCCTCTTGGGAAAGTGTCTATCAGCATGGCACATCTTGACTTGCCAATGTTTGCACACTCTCCCTTGCAAAACACTTCCAACTATGTCAGATTGCAAGGGCATCCTCTGTGGACTGCCCTCTTCATGTCACTCTGCATATATCCTATTGGACATAGGTATGGGCTCTGGCTGGGCCAGTGCAGAATGTTGCATGTGTTCTGGTGAAGCCATCCTTTTGCTGATTTGGATGCATGGTTTGGGCCATTGTTGTGTGGAAAGGTGGAATTTCTCACTAACCACAGCTATGCGGCAGACACCAGAAGGATTGGAGCCACAAGGGACCAGTGTTTTGAGCTGTTCATAATCCCCTCCAACTTGGCAACAGTCCCTGTCCCAGCTTGTGAACAGCAACCCCAAAGCAGGACACTGCCATCACCATGCTTTACTGTGGGGGTGGTGTTGTTGTGGTGATGTGCAGTGGTGTTATTGCACCAAACAAACCTGTCAGAATTGTGGCCAGAGATTTCAACCATGGTCTCATGTTATCATAACACATTTTCCCACTTGCTTTTTGAAGAGCTGATGTATTGTTTTCAGACTTTTTCCAGGCCTGGATATTGTTTGGTGTGAGGAACTGCTGCCATCATCCAACCCAACCCTATAGGCAAGACATATGGAGACCCTGGAAGATTGTTGTGACATGTAGTGCACACCCAGTACTTGCCAGAGATTCCTGCTACTCCTTCACTGTTGCTGTAGGGCTCCTGTCAGACTCCTTGCCCAGTTTTGGTCTTGTATTCTCATAGAATTTGGTGGGATGTCCACTCTTTCACAATGTCACTGTAGACCCATATTTTGCCACCTTTTGATGACTGTCTGCACTGTGTTGCATGGTATGTGGAAATGTTTTGGCACCCTTCTCCAGACTGATACATCTCAAACATGTGGTCCCTTAGCAGCTTTGTCAGATCTATGCGAACCATGGCCATTGCTGTAGCAGGCAACTGGGTATATGTTAGGATAATCCTGGTAGGACAGCTGACCATTATTTACTGTTAATCAAAGAGTCTCTGTAATTGATGGCAGGTGTGTACCCAATATGATGTACTGCTGTAGTTATATAAAAAGCTCCCTCAACACAGTAGTAGTTTCAGCCTGTGCACACATATGCATCTAGGTTGTTGTACTATTGTTATGTGTCATTATTGTTCCCCTAACAGATTTGTTTGCTTTACAATTGAATTGTACAGGTTACAGGTCATACGAAAGGCTGGCAGTATTTTGAAATTGTCTGTTGTGCTCTCATTTTTGCATATCACAAATACCTAGCCTTCTAACAGGTGTGTACACCATTTATATGGGGTCTACTTTATGTGCTCGAAAGCTGAAAAACCCAAATGCAAATAGCGCAACATGTAAAGAGCGAACTGCGAATATGTAGAATGAACGAAACCGTGAAAGCGGAAATATCGAATTCACATAATTGGCCCATCTACAATATAGCTCTGTAAGGTAAGTGTGCGATAGTTACGGACCTTAGGGTTAGGGAGGGGTTAAGATAAGTGCATAGGTAGGTACTGTATGTAAGGTTTTGTGTAGGTAATGTATGTAAGGTTTAGTGTAGGGTTTTGTTAAGTGTATGTGTGTGTGGAATAGTTAGTTTGTTTGGGTATAGCTCTGTAAGGGAATTGTGTGGTAGTTACGGACCTTGGGTTATGGAGGGGTCAAGGATAGTGCATAGATAGTTGTATACGTGGGGTTTAATGTACGGTTAGCAGTAGGGTTTTGGTGCTTTAATTTAGGGTTAGAAGTAGGGTTTTGGTTAGTGTATGTATGTTTTTTTTTATTGTGTTTGGGTAGGTAGTGTGTTGCTGGTGGTGGGTTAGCTGACTATGACAGTTCGAGATTTTAAATTTTGTGCTTTAATACATTCGATGTAGTCGCGGTTCGCTCTTTATGTGTCGCGTTATTTGGATTCGGGTTTTTCATGTTTCGTGCACATAAAGTAGACCCTTTATATGCACTGTATACCACTAATTTATACAATATGACCCTAGTTTTGGGCCTTTGTCCCCCCATTTTGTCAGTCTTTGTCCAGATATCCTGCAATGACTGGTTGTGAGGTATGCTACAGATATCTGACATCTCCGGCAAATATGCCGCTGTGATGACCACCATGATGCAATGCAGTAAACACCACCACAAGTAAACATGCAAATATTGCCAAATGGCTGAGTGTAACAGTTTGTGCATGGTAACATGCATTAACTTTAGCATGCCTAGAGTACTGGTGAGCCACAACAGGAAAATCCCAAACTTACCAGCTTTAGGCTGCTGCCCCATGTGCAGACCAGAGGGACCTATGTAGTTGTGAGAGAGAGTGATTGTCAGCACATTAGGCATTGGTACAAGATGAATGCTATGTTTCTGCAAAGGTACAGTACACATTATATTACATATGCATCTAGAGACTCTATAGAAGACAGTTTAAATGCTACCTCATTACATTGATGTGCACTTTGGCCTTACCTTGATGCTCCACCACTGTGTTGCCCGGGTGCCAACTACTTCCACAACTGCTGTTTCCTGTGTTTGAGGTTGTGCGAGGGCTACCCCAAAGTTGGCAAGGAGCTCCTCTGTTGCCATAAGTGGGGCCTGTGTGGCTGGTCCCCCAACAGTAGCAGTACGGTCCTTCACTACAGCAGCAGTCCTTTGGTGGGCACAATGTATCAGGTCAGTTGCTCTATGCCTGACCTGATCATATGTGTGCCCATGGTGACCAAAGATGTTCACTCTGTGGAAGATCTCATCCCACAAGGCAGTCTGCTCCCACAAATTTTGCCGGCTACGGCCAAAGAGGATGGCTTAGTTTAAGATTACAGCTTCTGTGAGGGCTGCTGTCTCTGCATCGGTGTAAGGAAGTTGAAGCTGCATGGCACCTGGAAGACATAAACAGGGAAACACATCACAGGACCTCATACATTGCCCAGAGTTCTTTATAGAACCAGCACATGAATATTGACTATCATTAGCCACCACTTACAAACACATCATACCCTGTACCTAGCAGCACTGTATGAACATGCATTGTACTCCTGGTCCTGATGTGTCATGTTACCCCAAATGAGGGCCAGTACATTGCATAAACCACCATTCATCATTCATGTTTGCATAGAGGGATGACAGTGGCTGTGTTCCTTGCAGATGGGATGTCAATGGTGCTCAAGCTTTGCTTGCATACAGTGTGTAATGGAGCTGGAAGCATATGCTGGGGTTCATGTAGGATGCCGACAGGAATGTTATCAGGCCCCAAGGAGACTTGCTTTTATTAACTTTGGCTAGGCAGTTTGCACCTGATCCATGATGATGCATATGCACCTATACTGATGGTGAGTCAGGGGGGGGGGTGATGTTTGCCCTAAACCTGTCTACAGCCAGTTGGCGGTAGCTATGGTGTGTGTGTGTGTGTGTGTGTGTGTGTGTGTGTGTGTGTGTGTGTGTGTGTGTGTGTGCTGTGATTAACCAACATTACAGGGTGGGTTGGGTTGTTGCCTCTGAGACTGCACACATATGTGAAGATGGCCTTGTGATTGCCCTTAGTGGATGTGTCCAATTTGTACTCACACTTAGCCTTACAGTAATCCACCTGTGACCTAATATGTACATTCAGACAAAGCTTGACATGCTGCCCAGTTGATGCCTGCTCCTACTTTTCCCTGTACAGCCAATATAGCATCGTATTATGTGCTTTGAGCATTGCTGCTGTTCAGCAAAGTGGTTTACTTCTACTTTGATGGAGACAGGTTTTACAAGTAAGTTATTGCTGAGGCCATATAGCTATGTGGGTGGTCATATATCTGTTTGTAGTAGGCATGGACACAAGGTCATAACACAGTTGTCCACCTCTACAATTTTAATGTGATACTCATGCTTATTATACTACCCATGTCTGTGTCAGGGCAATGCCACAACCAGTAGCTGTAGAAGTGTAACTCTGTTGGATGCACAGAAACTAAGATTACACATGTGCACAATATGTGCAGCTTATTTACCTGATGTTTTCCATCCCATGTCAGTTGTTATGAGGCAGCCAGGTACACCTACCCATACATACATATGCACAGGTAATACCTGCTATACATTTATGTTCTATATCAGTATGGCACACTGTAATTACACTGTTGCTGCCCAGTCATTCTTGTCAACCTGTTAGGGCAGGACATCTGGAGGACACCACACATACATGGTGGGCGATGGGCCAAGATTAGTGACACTTTCTTCATATCGATGTAACACATGTACATCATTTGATAGTACATTAGCCATAGCATTCACAGACATACCCTGAAGGATGTCTGCTACTGATATGGCAGACAGAGAGAAGAAAAGCTAGGAGTGTGGTAGTGAGGGTAGGACCTTTTAATGTTGTAAGTTTGACTGGTATAGGGGCAGAGCTAACTGAAATGATGGACAGAGGAAAGGTGGATATATTGTGTTTGCCAGAGGCCAGATGGAAGGGGGATACAGCTGTGTGTATGAGTCAGGTACAAATAGTTCTGTCATGGTGTGTATGGGGGTGGAAATGGTGTAGGGGTTAACCTGAAGGAACATTATGCCAAGTGTGCTTTTGGAGGTGATAAGAGTGTTGGGTAGAGTGATGTTTATGAGGCTGAGTATCGATGGTGTAATGATGACAGTTGTTAGTGCATATGCTCCGCTAGTTACATGTGTAATGGGTGAGACAGGAGTACTTTGGAGTGGTTGGATGAAGTGGTGATGAGTATACCCAAGGGTGAGAGACTGGTGATTACAGCAGATTTCAATGTGCAAGTTGGTGAAGGGGACAGAGGGGTTGCAGAAGTGATAGGTAGGCATGGTTTTAAGCCAAGGAATGCAGACTGTGTGATGGTGGTGGAGTTTGCAAAAGAGGTTGGACATGACTGTGTTGAATATGTATGTTTACAAGACCGAGGGGCATAGGATGACATGCAAGAGTCAAGGGAGATGCACACAGGTGGATTATCTCCTATGCAGGTGGGCCTGTTTGAAGGGGAATAGAAACTGTAAAGTGGTGACAGTGGAAAGTGTAGCTAGGCAGCATGGAATGTTTGTCTGTGGGATGATGTTGGTGATCAAGAAGAGGGGGAGGAGTGTGAGGGAGCACCATGAAGCAAATGGTGAATACTGTAAAAGGGTGATTGTGAGGTTGGTTTGGGGAAGAGTTATGATAGGCAATGGGTGGCAATGAAGAGTTACTAAATATCTTGGTAACTACATCTGAGCTAGTAAGGAAGAAGAGTAGAATGGGGCTTGGTGTGCCATCTGGACAGAGGAAGGACAAGGAGACCTGGTGGTGGAATGAGGGAGTACAGGGGAGTATACAGAGAAAGAGGTTGGTGAAGGAGAAGTGGGATTGTCAGACAGATGAAGAACGTACACAGGAGTATAGGAAGATGGGTGCATGGCAAAGAGAGTGGTGGCAAATGGCTACGGATGGGGCATATGAAGGGTTGTATGTAAGGTTGGACACCAAGGATGGAAGATAGGACCTGTACCAATTGGCTAGACAGAGGTACATAGCTAGGAAGGATGTTCAGCAAATAAGGGTGATAAAGGGTAATGGTGGAAATGTACTCACAAGTAAGGAGTGTGTGTAGAGCAGATGGAAACAGTACTTTGATGGGCTGTTGAATGAGGAGAATGAGAGAGAGAGAGAGAGAGAGAGAGACAGACAGACAGACAGAGAGAGACATGGTTGGATGATGTGGATATGTTGAATCAGGAAGTGCAACAAAGTATCAAGGGAGAAGTAAGGATAGCTATGAAGAGATTTAAGAATGGAAAGGCTGTTGGTCCACATGACATACCTGTGGAAGTAGTTGACCTAGCAGTGTCACAGTCAGTATTATTCAACACACACTCCAGTAGTAGTCATTGTGCGCCATCCTTTCCTGGGGTGACTCAGAGGCCTGAGCTGTACTCTATGTCAATGCAGACAGACACAGATGCTATGACAATAGGTTCTGATCAGAAATTTATCAGTACAGCAAGTCTTGTTGCGACATATATGTTAAACTTCCTATTTCCCATTATTGCATACCCCCTACTGCAGTCCATTACATGCATACTTGTTTGGCATACCTGTTTTTTTTTCAAGTGTAGGTGGTTATAGCCAGCTTGCTGTTGTTTGTTTTTTTTCTGTCAGTTTCTCTCTTTCTCTCTCCAGGATGTAGGGTATACATTTGTTTAGCATAGGCAGCAGCTTGCCTATTGTAGGTATTGCTCAAGGACAGCTGATGGCCTGTGCACCAATTGGGAGTCCCCCACTTGCTAATTGCATGTAGAACAGCTGTGGTATCATTACAATAGCCAATTGCATGGAAACACACTTCTATAACTGAGTACTTCATGTGGGCATTAGCCCTTTACCTTGCCTGTGAGGAGGACTTCATGGAGGTGTGTGACAAACAGCATCACAGAGGGTAGTTGGAAATACCTCTTATAACAAACACTGTGGAGACAGCCTGACAATCTGGGGGAGAATGTGCCAGACATAGGGACTGAATGTAAATATTGCGGGTATACATTTGAAGTACTGCTAGTTTGACAGAGTTTGTGTGGATATGGTTCTTCTGCATGATTTTAAGTCTGACAGTGTTATGTGGTTGACATAACTCTCAACAGTAGGACAATCCGCAGACTGACCAGAGTTTGGACACTTATATTTGGCGTGTTACATGTTTATGTCTTTGGAAATTCAGTAGCATACTCTGAGGATTGCAGTCAGTAAATGGTAACATCCATTTGTGTTTCTGACTTCATATCCCTCAGAACGGATATGTTATAACAAACTCTGTTACACCAGCAACTTTCTCAGTTTATAACAGCAATATGTCAATGATGCCCCTGTGTTTGGGCCTCTGTCCCCCAAGTATATCAGGCTTTGTCCAGATGTCATGCAGTAAGAGGTGGATAGGTATGGTATATCATTATTTAGTTACTTCATTCCTGATATCATCCCAGTGATGTATCAGACTGCCAGTCATATTATGTGTAAGAGGCCTTATATATGAGGACAAAGCCTGGACATTCTGTGGGACTCTGTACAATTGGGAGATCTGTGTATTTCTGGCGATTGTTGACAGACTGTCGGGATTGTGTAGCAGTGTATTGTGAATATGTTATTTGGCCTGTGTAGGGAGGGGATTAGATGTAAGTGTTATGGGTTCTCTTCTATCTGACATTGCATGCTGCTCCAGTTTCTGGTGCTCTATCAGCTGTGTATGTTTGTAGGGGCAGACTGATACATGTTCCATACCACAGTCAGGCGTCAGACTACACTGGGAATTGGGCCATTATATGTAGGGGTAGTGTGTGAGCGGCAAATATGATAATGATTTTGTTCACACAGCCCATATACTCTACTGTTCATGTGACTTACCGGTATGTCACGCTGAATGTGGTTAGATTGGTTATGAGCATGCAGTTTCACACTGGTGTCTGTCAGTCCTGTTACATCTCTGTAGTGCCTGATATATTTGCAATTACATGTGTATTCCCCCATAGTAAAATTGGGTTAGTGTTCTGTCAGTCTGCCTGTAGTTTAGACAGTACTTGGTGATATACCTAGCACCTCAGTGTATTTTCCCTAATGTGATGTTATGTCCAAATATGTATCAGATGAACAGTTGCCTGGCCCCCATAAGTTTTGTGTATTTCTGACACATCAGTGGGATGATGTGAAAATTTATGTCAGTAACTTTGTTGTGTCTTTTGGCTTTTCCCGGTTAGGGGTCGCCACAGTCGAACTCCGGTCCGCTAATGAATGGCAGTAGACTTTTATGTGCCAAGTTGCTGGCCCTGACGCACAGCCTTCAATGAAGGTACGCCCATTCACGCATGTTTCATGTCAGTAACTAGTGGGGCGTAATTTGGTTTTGGACTTGGGCTATTCCAGTCAATATATGTCACAGCAGACAGGAGGGTGTTACTGCATCAACTGTGTCACCTTATCTACTCCAGTATTTGGGATATGTTCCCAATTTCATGGCTTTACCCCCCCCCCTTTGTCAAGCTTGGTCCAGGTTTGTTGCACTAAGGGGTTTTGAGCATATCTCTTGACTGGCCAGATTGTTTCAGGCTGTCCAGGTTTATTGCTCCTATTTCTGATCTGTTCCACAGAATCGTTATTTTAATTTCTGTGGTAAATCACTGTGATGATGTCAGGATTTCTGTCAGTAAATGATGACATACATTTCAATTTCAGAACTCGCATCATTCCGAAAATGTATGCTGACACAAACCCTGTTACTGTAGCAACATTCTACATTTATAACTGCAGTACGTACATTATGTCCCTAGTCTTGGCCCATTGTTCCCCATTTTGACAGCCTTTACTCAGAATTCTTGCACTAAGAGGTGGAAAAATATGGTGCTGGGTATGACTCCACTACATGTTATGAGTGTATATATATATATATATATATATATATATATATATATATATATATATATATATACATATTTATACATATTTGCTAAAACAAAAAAAAATAAAAATAAAAAAAACAACATGCAGTTTGCATGTAGATTTAGTTGTACATCAACATGTAGTGTTAATTGTACAACTAAGCAAACTGTTGCTTAGATCGTGGTACAGTGGGGATAAGGGAATATTCCATTTTCCCCACTGTAGTGCGATCTCAGGATGAGAATATTAAAGTAGGGGGTGGGGGGCACAACCCCCCACATGAGGGATGCCCCCTGCATAAATGTGAGTAGTGTTTTATTTGTGTAGTTTTTTTGGCTTTTTTTTGCAAAAGTGCATTTTTGATAAAATGTACGTTCGCTAAAGTGGATTTGCTCAAGTACATTTCGATTAAACATACTTTTGATGTTACAACATAGATCTGTATATTTATATATAATAAACATCATTGATTCCACTGTGCTTGTTTCCTACTATTCTATACCTGTGCTGAATGATATATTTGAAAAAGCAGCATTTATTACAGCTGAGATAATGTAGTAGTACATTACTCTGCCTGAGGTGTACAGGGTCCTGGGTTTGACACTTGGCAGGTATGATTATCTTATTGCTGGGCAGAACAGTGGCTGATGGATACAGAGTAATTAAAGCAATTTTAAGCAGTTCTAAGTGGGTTTGTGAGGGTTTGCACGAAGTTAAGTGATGCTTGCATATGGTTAAATGTGCAGGTGCTTACTCCATTTGGGTTTCACTTAGCATCATGTAAACACCGCTTACTCCCACTTACTCCCGCTTTCCCCATGCTAATTTCTTTAAAAAAAAAGAAAAAGAGGTGATATGAAAGGGGCAAAAAAGGGGACGCACAGAGGGAAAAACAATATGAAAGATAGCTAGAGATGTGCAAGATGGGTGTAGGGAAGATCCATGGCTGTCAGTTTTTGAGACAGCAACAGCTTTGCATTTGCACATAATTTGGAGGTGAATTTGGACACTCATACCCCTGAGAGAGGGGTGAGGACAACAGTAATGTGTTGTTAAGCCAATTAGACCAGATTACATGTGTCCAGCAGACATGTGTGCAAAATGGACAGCCATGTAGGGGGGGGGCGGCATTTTATGGGGGGGGACTGATTGCCCTCTTTTTTTTTTTTTTTTTTTTTTAATAAGGTAAGAATGAGATGTTGGGGAAGGATAGTAGGTACATTTGGGGGGGTAAGTTGGATAGGAAGACAGAAAAGACCGACAAGACAGCTGACAGGGTTGGTATATGACACATGTGGGAGGGTAAACACCTTCGATGGGGGGGTTGGGAATCAGATGCACATGATTCCCCACCCATGGGCCATTACCACTGCACCTTCACAGCTCCAAAGGTGGCTGTGCTGGGGGCTGCATAGGAGGGGCAGGCTGACCCTCAAGATGTGCCAGGCAGCCCTCAAGCTAGCATGGATGATCACTGTACTCTGAACAGGGGACGCTGCCTGCCAATCTCCAGACCTAACTGTGGATGATGGTCTCCTCTCCGCACCTGCTCCCAGGGGGGATGAGCCACATCCCCTGAGGTGGTTCCACTCAAAGGTGGTGCAAGACCAAAAGAAGAGGAAGGCCCGGGTGCCACAGCCAGATGAGACGGGACAGGTGGATCCGCTGGGATCTGCCTTCCCAGACATGCTATGGTGTTTCAGTTTAAAAAATAAGTTGGTTAGTCATGAACAACACATTTCAGGATTACTTATAACAGCATGCATGGGTGTTCCAACTGACCCCATAAAACAGAATTGAAACAGTTTCATAGCAAACAGAACACATGCATATATGGAACCACAGTATGCACTATAACAACATGCAAGTTACATTGATAGCAACAGGCCACCAATGATAGTAGGGAACATTAATATTCAAATGGATCAACATTTGTATAACAATAGGGCATGTCCTAGCTGTAGGTTTGGAAATGAACATACCCATTTAAAGTGTATGAAGTATTGGCACAGATATGGTGGGGGAGAGAGAGAGAGGTCAATTAACAACTGTCTAGGCTTCAATTTTCAACAACTGTACAGATCATTATTCTCCAGGGCTGACCTCACTGTATATCTACCTATGGCCTGGGGATGGACAGTGGGATTGTTGTGTACAGTGTATTGGTTAAGCCTTCATACAGCTACTAGACACATTTCCTTACCTGGCAGACCTGTTGAAGAATATCTGTTAACACTACCTGACTGTTTCTACACATATTCACATCTTCACAGTTACATATGTGACACTGGCAGGAGTGCCCGGCACTCATGCTTAGAGGGTGTGGTACTGACATACTCTGCCAGGGTTTTTATCTGTTTCCCTGGTTATTAGCAGCAGTGACCATTAGCTGTGACAGCGTGACACATGAGGGGCATCTATCGGAACAAAGTGCTTGGTGTATGTACTTATCTTGCTGTCATTTGCAACCTTGGGGTTGCACAGTGTATATATTGAACACAGAATGTGTTGTTAAAGCCTTTTTACAGCTATTTCAAACATCTCCTTACCTCACAAACCTGTGGAGATAAATTGTATTAATACTACCTGACTGTTTATACAAATATTCACATATTCTTGTGTGACAATATGCATTCAGCGTACTACCACTTCCAGGATTCAAACCGTGCCTGTCTGTGCAATAAGGTACACCACAGCTGTGTTTCATCACAATGAGCTACTGAGAAACTGCTGACTCATGCTTGACTTTTTTCTCCTTAGTACTCTCTGGTTTGTACAATCTGACCTTGTAGTTAGACAAATACCCTAGTTAATGACCACTGTACTGCAATTTTCAGACAACAGATATGTGTTAAATTTTCAGTAATAGTTGCATAAAACAGTTATTTTGTACCAGAAACACATAACTATGCAGAACTTGTACACATTTATATTCCTACCACAATATGACAAAGTAAACACAACAGTCTGGGTTTTTTAATTTTATTCTATATTACAGAGACCTTTATTCACCTGATAACAGTCCTTTATTCATCACACACAGTACACAGTTTACCTACTAGCTTTTGACAATCTACTACTTTCTATTTATTTACCCTGAATACTGCAAGCTAGATTTTTACTCACCAGCTTCATGGCGCAGCCTTAGCAGCCTGCTGGCATGTGCATCAATATTCGCAGCCCTCTCATCTGCAGCTGCACAGGAGATAAATAAACATGTATGCATACCTATTGATTACATACTCAGGCTGGACTTTGCAGAATACTAATTGATACTGATACCTACACACTTCTGGAACATTCCGTGCCTGTACATCTTGGATCCACTGTTCCAAGAGATTCTTCTTCCTATGCTTCAGGTCATTGTAATGGTGCTGGACCTGCTCACCAGTCTGAGGGATACCAGTAGCACTGGTGAGGTTACATGCAAAATAATACCATGCCTCTGATTTGTATTGGGAGCCCTGGTACTGGTCTTGCAGCAGTCTCCCTTCATGGTCTTTTAAAAGGAGTCCAACCATGACCCTGGACTCCTGAATGCCCCAACGCTGCACCAGAAAGTGCACACCCTCACTAACGGCAGCCATAGTGCCTGCATTGATCAGCTACAACTGGTTATGGTTGTATTCCCTCATGTGGGAATTAAATAGGGCTGGATTCCCACCTTTTTCCATGATTGGCCGATTTTGAATATGCTGAGCTAAGCTAAGCTAAGAGACATGCAAACCCGCTTAGCTAAGATAAGCATTACTTAAAGGAGTAGATGCTAAGCACTGCCTACCAGTGCGCAAGTACACTTAGCTACGCTAATTATTGCTAAGCACTTAGATTTAAACAATGCTTACACTGGTTAAGCATAGGTAAGCAAAATTTAGCAATGTTCAACTTTCATTTTATGTACTATCAGGATTGTGGGGTTGATTCCTTATTAATGACATCCTAGGATATTTATGTTTACCTTCCATAACATCCCCCTATGTGCTTTCATTACATTATATTCTTGTGTGGCCATACTGTATAGGACACTTGTGTTTATATGGGGGTTTCACATCTGTACTACACTTACACCTCACATTTGGACCTGCTACACTACCCTGGTGAACAAATATATATTATTTACTACCTGTTTATAAAAAATATATATTTTAGTGCTATTTTCACATATAAAAATGAATGGACTGCATTGGACCTCGAACCATGAATGACTGCATGCTAAGCAAAAGCTGCAACCACTACATTATCTCACTTTGGGTATTTTGGCTGTGTATTTCTATTTAACTCCTTCGGATGTTTAAGCTATGCTGAATACAGCTGCGTGACATGCAAACCTGCTCTGATATGCTTAAACTTTAGTGGGGATGGGAAAAAAAATAAATATGTGTTTTATTTGTCTTAGTTTAGGGATATGCACATAGCTAACAGTCGTATGTTTTACAGAACATCTCTTAGAGCATAAAATCTGGACAAAGCCTAACATGATGGGGAACAAAGAGGTCCAATTTTAAATAGTGCTCTTACAAACTTAGAAAGTTGATAGAATAATAGGTTTTGCATTAGCCATGACTTTTTTGAAGGATGTGGAGTCTTAGACTCAAATGTTTGTCATTATTTTATGACTTCCATCCTCAGCTATTTGCCAGACAAGTGCAGACATTAGGAGGAACGCACATAACATAAGCGGCAAAAATTTGCAATCTGCAAAAATCTTTACACTTGTGAGGTATGTAACAGTGTCCACAGACACTCTTAGAGCATAAAATCTGGGCAATGCCTAACATGATGGGGGGACAAAGAGGGACATATTTTAAATATTGCTCTTACAAACTTAGAGAGACATTTGATAGAATAATAGGTTTTACATTAGCCATGACTTTTTTGAAGGATGTGGAGTCTTAGACTCAAATGTTTGTCATTATTTTATGACTTCCATCTTCAGCTCTTTGCCAGACAAGTACAGATTTTAGGAGGAACACAAGTAACATATACGGCAAAAATCTGCATTCTGCAAACATCTGTACACTTGAGAGGTATGCAACAGTGTCCACAGACACTCTTAGAGCATACAATTTGGACAACTCCTAACATGATGGGGGGATAAAGAGGGACAGATTTTAAATATTGCTCTTACAAACTTAGAGAGACAGTTGATAGAATAGTAGGTTTTGCATTAGCATGAATCTTTTGAAGGATGTGGAGTCTTAGACTCAAATGTTTGTCATTATTTAATGACTTCCATCCTCAGCTCTTTGCCAGACAAGTATAGATTTTAGGAGGAACACACCTAACATATGAAGCAAACATCTGCATTCTGTGAAAATCTGTATAGTTGAGAGGTATGCAATAGTGTCAGCGGACACTGTTTTTGTTTTCAAAGTGCAGGTTATACAGCAGCGTGCCTTCATGAATATGCAAGTAGCGCTGCTGTGCTGCATGGGCATGATCCACTCTGTGCAAGGATAGACTTATTCCTCCATGGAGGTTTATTAAATCCCGGAGTTAGTGTAATCATTTTGAGTGACTAGAAAGCACAAGATTGCCAAAATCATTTACTATTAAACATAATTTCATTTATTCTTTCATTCCATATAACCCATATAAAATAAAATAACTTTGTATCTATTATTTTAACATATTCTTTAATTCTATTCTTATAATATCCATACTTAATCATAACCATGTTTATTTCACCTATTCTTTTAAATCTTCAAAAAAAAATCTTCTTTACATAGTTTTCCCCATAACTTTTTTACATTTCAAAAAGACTTTCTATAGTTTCTTCTTCTTCTTGACAATGTAAACATATTCTATCACTTTTCTTTTTATATGGCATATTTCTTATTTTTGGCAATTTATCTATTACCAGTCTCCACAAAAAAAGCTTGAAATTCTACTTTCTGATTACACCATTTGCTTCTTATTTTTATAGCTTTATTTTTTCATTACATTCTTATCCTATACTTTTCAACGTTTTCTATATCATCAACTTTTATTTTCCACAAAAATATTTGTTCTTGGTAACATATTATTTCTTAGAGTTAAGGAAAATTCCTTTTGTCTGCCCTAAAATGAGACCTCTAACCTAGGAAAACTAAGCTGGTTAACAAAGGATAAATAAAAACAAATAAATAAATTGCATGTTGATGCAAAATTTATTGCTCGGTTAAATTTTAGGTGATTTAGACTAGACTGTTCTTATCTGTCTCCAGTTTTGCAGAACATCTCTGATTTTACCTAATATTTCGTCCCAGTTCTTGAGCAAATCACTTAACCAAACAGTATTTTGGAGCAAATGGAATTTTGGACTAGGCTCCTCAATGGTCCCTAGACTACAAGTGTAATAACTATATATGAACCAGACTACCTATGGTGTAAAGAATGGAAACTGATTGTGGTAAATGGATGCATCATCATATGAGACATGTTATTTGGATGTGATCCTTGACTTGCTTGCTCTGTTGAATGTTAACAGTGGTCACTTTTCTGTCTTTCGGCTAAGATCAAGTGTTTATTATTTAGCTGTGAATAAACTGGACAGCATGAAGTCTGTGAGTTTAATGTTAATACTATAACTATGAATATTTTTTTTAGTTTATCATGCTTTTTGCAGGCACACGTGTGAAATGCATTGTGTTTGGGCTACAACAGCTTGTTTAGCTTTTCACAGCCTTGGTTAGACACCCTCAGCCTTCATTTGACTTCTATGTGATTCTGCTCCTGAAAAGGGACAGTAGTGTCCAGTGGGATGTCCCAGGTTATTAGCAAATGCATTACACATTAATCTTTTGAATTCCTGCCACCTGCTATAGACACATTAGCACTTCGCTGTATGCTATTTCAGAATGAATCTCATGTCTCGTGCAGTTTAATGGGTTGCAAGATGCATTTTCAATAAAAATTGAGTTTCAATGGAAAAGAAGTTTACTGTTTCTCATGCTAAATTTGTTTATATTGAGAGTGCATTTTGTTTGGAAAATAACTCTCCTTGTTTTTCTGTAAAATTTGAAATAAACATTTTAAATGAAATCCAAGTCTCTGTTTTTCTTTTTCGGCTTTTCCCGGTTAGGGGTTGCCGCAACAGAACTCCGGTCCGCTAATGATTGGTAGTAGATTTTTATAGTGCAGAGCCCAACCTTCAGCAAAGGCATGCCCATTCACACATGTTTTTCGGTGGGCACTTGACCACGGGGAGGACATGCAGACTCCACACAGAAGGCACCCCAACCGAGAATCGAACAGGAGAACCTCTTGCTGTGAGGTAACAATGCTACCACTGTACCACTGCGACTTACTCTGTGATAATTGTAAAAGTAAAGTAAAAAATAATATGTACACTGATAGGTTTGAACATTGTTTATGGTAATGGGATATTGGTATGACTTGCAGAGGCCTGATTCATTACAATGCACAGGCCCCCATTTGTCCATGATCCAGCTATGTTTACCCTGGTGGTGTATGCTGCAATAATATATCATTATTAGCATTCAGGTAGGTCAGACCTGTACTGAGTGATGTCAAATGAGATAACTATTGTCGATGACAGAGATGACACAGGGAGGTCAAAATGATACGTAGGTATAATTCAAACATGTAAGCTCCCCCCAAAAACAGTATGTCCTATGCAGTAATATTTTTGACTTTTGTATGACTTGTGGGTTGTTGAACAAAAGCTGTTGCAGCATTTATATTGTCTTTAATTGTTTTGTTTTATTCATTCATTAAAATGCCTGCACTGTGCAATAAAGTCTAGACATGTTGCATTTTAATAGTTTAAACATGTTGCATTAATATTTTTTGGAGGACCATCTTTACAGCCTTCAGAAACTGCAAAGGGGTTGACATTTGTCAGGTCATATAGTTTGCACTACTTATGTGATGATCAGAACCATTAGATCTTCAGCATTCATTGTTGCATATTACTATGACAGTCTTCTCTGCAAGATCAGATTGTAAAGGATTTCAGCATTTCATTAAAAGCTGTCACTCTGGCAAACACAGAGGACTATAGCTCTGACTTGTTAATGAACTGCTTCTTGTGGCAAGGGTGCAGAGTTCTTCCCACCTTCTTTTACCAGTTGTGTGACACTGAGTCACTTAAACAGAGAGTGCCTTGGAGGAATTGAGCATTTGAGTTAGTCTCCTTAACAGCCTCCAGGACTACATGTATAACTATGAACCTATTGTTTGTCAGTCATTCCCTGTTGCACAGCTGATGGTTCAGGAAATACTTTGAAAATATCACCACAGCACCATTTTTTTTGGTAGCACAGGCAATTTGCTCTTCAAGGGGCAGCAGACAGTGCATTTAAAGGTGAGTCACTGAAATGTAAAGATGATTCCCAGCAGCAGTCTATTTAATGTGGAATTATTCAGAAGACTGTTACTTCTGTAAAGATTGTTCATATTGATTGATATTGGTGGATTTTAATGACAACAGTTTGAGAGGTCTTTTATAGCAGAAATTTTCTGAAATACGTAGTCCTCTCATTATTATTTCATACATTTTGTTTTACTGCTTACTGGAAAAATTTTCAAAACTACAAATATAAAACACAATATAACAAATGTTGCTGTACAAAACAAGGAATATAATGTAATGCAATTAAGTAGATGAATCAGAGAACACCTGCATTTATGCAAAGACAAAAATGCGCAGGGGGTCCATAGTTTGAAACAGTCTGGAGCCCAAGGTACACTTAATCTGCCACTGGTTAGATGTCTTTTTAATGAATGTTTACTTCAATGCATTCTTAATGAATGTGAATGCTCAAGGGCAGAGAAATCTACTGTTACTCACGCCAAGTCTGTTTTCAATGCAAGATTGTTTTGTCTAGCAAATGGCCATCACTACTTGTGCTATAAATTTTGAAATAAAAGTTTCAAATTAAATCCAAATATTTATAATTATTGTAAAGGTTTGAACAGTGTTTATGATAATTGGACAGAGACAGCCAAGTAATGGGTCACTGTAATGGCTAAGGGGGGGGGGGGGGTTGGCCCATTACCCTTCTCTGGGTCAGAATGAATTTTTGGGATGACACTTCAGTACCACAAATGAAGTGGATCATTATACCTTTTTTTCTGCTTGATTGTTATCATGTTATAAAATGTATTACGTATAGGGTAAATGGTATTCTTTGGCAAAGCAAAGTGCCCGTAAGAAGAATTATGAAGATCCAAGTGGTATAGCTATGTGTTTCTGTTAATGTTTGTAACAGAGCATCAGCAGCCTATTGCATTTACATAGCATCTTATTTTAAATAGCAGAGGAAAAGACTGCACCAAGAGATGTATAGAATAGGACTGCTCTGCTATTCCTCACTTTACATCTTTCCAGAGAAGCAACTCATGAAGCACAGCTCAGGTCTATATCAGCTTATTGAAAGCTGATAAATTCAAAAAATAGTTGATTGACCACAAAAAGTCGAACAACCAAAATAGCAAAGACTCAGAACAGCGATTTTTCCCAGGGAAAACAATCGCTGTTCCGCCAAAACAAAAAAAATAAACACAACATAAAATAGGGGGCTTCACCCACCACACCCACAAATGTGGCGGGTTGTACCCCCCACACCCCCCTACTTAAATATACCAACTCCAAAATTGCACAACAGTGGAGGAAATGGCAAACTCCCCACAACGACCCAGTGATTTTTTTCCCTGGAAAAAAATCGTTGTTCCATGTCTTTGCTATTTTGGTTGTTTGACCTTTAGAGGTAGATCAACTAACATTCGATGTTTTCAGCGTTCAATAAGCTGATATAGACCCACACAGCTCAATGAAGGTAAAGTGCTCAAACACTGTTTTCCAAAAGGAAGTCACTGCCGCTGCAGTTTCTAAGTGTGCACCAAAAGTGATTCCTTGCTTTTCAGAGATTTCTCCCTCTTAGTTAGTACATATAGTTTGGGGGGTGTTACAAATGCATACTGCCACAAAGAATGATGCAGGAGTCTGCATCCCCCTTCAAAGAATGCTTACATTTCATTTTTAAGGATTTAATTGTTCCAGTAGTTGTGCTTAGTAAGATAGTGTCTTGTGGATTGTACACCAGATGACCTTTGATCTATTAACAGCATGAGTGCTGGATGGTCTGGACAGAGGTGATTGAGAGCAATGGATAACATCAGCTCACCCTTCATGGGGGAGAGAGAGGTTGCTTTAGTCATTGCACTGGCAACACCTTCAGGAATGCACTTGTATTTAAAGATCCTAGTGTGCCTAAAGAGCAAACGGTGTATCACCTGGTTGCCGGGTTGTGAGTGAGGGGTCAAGCATGCCCCTCCAGACACAGCTGTAGTGTAGCTCACAGGTTATCAAGGTATGTGGTTTAGGTAATCCCACAGGATCTGCAGACTAACACACCCCCTAACTCCAGTCACTTTCCTCCATGCCACAAAATATGAGCCAGAGGGCTTTTACCTTGATAGAGGAATAAATGGGTTAATTGGGAAAAGAAAATGAAGCCACTGAGCTGGGTCTATGGGCCAAAAAATAATTTATTATACTATGACCAATGTAATACTTCAAGCAAGTTGGTTAAATTGGTGCTTGTTAACACTGTAAAATAAAATGTCATTGCAAGACACTTGTTTAAGACAACATTTATATAAAATACATTTGCTACCATGATCTGCATGATGTTTATAACAATACAAGTTTAAAAATTACTGCATTTGCCCTACATAGGTTCATAGGTTCATACTAGGCTATCTGCCCTAGGGCATTTATAAGCCTAGCCAGAGTGTGTTTGGCTTTCGCCACCCATTTTAAATTAATTTTGCTATGCCCTTTTTCGAGGTTAGTATACTGTGCCTCTGTCTAACAGTGACACAGAAGTGATACCCGGGGTAAACCTACGATCTCCCATCCACTCATCAAGATTCTTCTTGAAGAGAGTCAATGAGGGACTCTGCCTAACCTGGACTGGGATTTTATTCCAGAGTGAAGGGAGCCTCTGGGTTATGAATCTGTCCCTCCAGCATGTTCTATTTATTTCACTGCTGAGGTTCAAGTCTCTCGAGCGCGTAGCTCGATGGGATTTGGATTTTCTGAGGTGCAGCATGTCCATTAATTCCAGGTTGGACATGGCTTTATACGTCAGGCACAGATCGCCTCTGAGCAGGCGGTATGCCACCGAGTAGAGCTGGAGTTTCTTTAACCGGGAAGCATTTGGCATCTGTTTGGGCCCTTTGATCCTCTTGGTGAGGTACTTTTGGGGTCTTTCCAGTTGCTGCAGGTGTCTGGTAAGGTACATCCCAAAAGGGGCATTGTACTCAATTATGGGCCTGATGAGGGATGAGTAAAGAGGCACGATGACCTCCCCTGATAGATGTGAATCCCTTCATGATTAGGTGGGCTATATAAAATGTTTTTCTAACCACTTTGGCCACGTGGTTGTCAAATGACAGACTGCTATCAACTTGGGTCCCCAGGTCCCTAATTACTTCTTCTGTACTTAATGGATTACCACCTATGTGGTAATTTGTGGGCACTTTGTTTTTGCCAAAGGGGATGACTATACACTTTTTGGCGTTTAGCTTGAGGCCATGGCTCTGGCACCAGTTGTCTGTTTCTATGAGGCCCTTTTGGAGGATGCTTGTGTCGGCTGGAGAGTCTATTATGGCGCCCAGTTTGCAGTCATCTGCGAACTTGGTCAGCCACAGTGCTTCCGTGTTGGCTTGTACCTCCGAGAAATATATACCAAACAAGAGAGGTCCCAGGACTGAGCCTTGTGGGACGCCACTTGTAACTGGTTTGGAGTCTGACATGTCTCCAGCAATTCTAACCATGTGGGTTCTGTCCTTGAGCCAGTTTGCAACCCATCTAGTGACATAGGGGTTTATATTTAAGCTGGTGAGCTTATCTATAATACCCGAGTGGGGTATTGTATCGAAGGCTTTTGCGAGGTCCAGGTAGGCTGTGTGGACCACCTTCCCATCATCAGTGGCCTTGGTGACTGTTTCAAAGAAATCAACCAGGTTTAAGAGGCAGGATCTGCCCTTAGCAAAGCCGAACTGGGTAGGACCCAGTGTCTGTAGATCCCCAATATCTTTATTTATAAGGTCCATGATGATCCTTTCCATAGCTTTGCAGACCAAGCTAGTCAGGCTTATGGGGCGATAGTTTCCAGGATCTATTGAGGCACCACCTTTGTGGAGAGGAACCACTGTTGCTGTACGCCACTCTTTGGGTACATATCCTGTAGTAAGGCTGAGATTGAACAGTAGTTTTATGCTTGGGTTTAGCTCTTTTTGGAGTTCATGTAGGACGCAGCCCGGGACACCGTCTGGTCCCATTGATGCTGTGTTTTTTGCTTTGGAGAGGGCAGCTCTTACCTGAGCATCTGAGATGTCAGGGGGGCAGCACTCTGCTGGGATAGATATTTGCCCTTTTGGTGGGGAGCGGGGGGGGGAGTTTGCGCTGAACCTGTCAGCTAGGATGTTGGCAATGTTGTGGGTTCGGTGTATTTTTTGTCATTTCGGACTAATTCTGAGCATATCTGGGAATTCCCACCCAGGTTCCTAACATAACTAAAGAAAGCCTTGTGATTATCCTTAGTGTCCTGTGCAATTTTTTTCTCGAAGCTGGCCTTAGATGATTTTATGAGTGCCCGTAGTTTTTTGCTAATACTGATCAGAGATGCCTTCCCATTTTGGGATTTTGCTCTATCATGTAGTAGCTTCCTCCTTCTATTGTATAGTTTGTTTATGCCTGGGGTCCACCAGACAGGATGTCTGCCTTTGGAGGATTGGGTCTTGGTTTTATTTGGGATTGCATGATCCATGTATTCCTGAAGGTGTTCATAGAATGCATTTATAAAGGATTCTGCGGTCTGGGCCGTATTTTCCAGAGGCCCGGGGGCTTTGAAGGATTCCACCTCGGTTTTGAGGAGTGTGAAATTTGCTTTAGAGAAGTTTTTCACTGTGGTTTTCAGGGCAGGGGGTGGAGTCGGGATGTGAATATCCAGTGAGATTAGTTTATGGTCTGATCTTACCAGTGAGGGATACACTTCTGGTCTGGAGCATAGAGTCCCCATGTTGGTGATGATCAGGTCCAGTATGTTTTCCCCTGTTGTGGGAGTGGTAACAAGTTGTTCCATAGCATTTGAGTTTATAAATTCTAGGAACCTTTGGGCTAGGGTGTTGGAGCTAGAGTAATGCTCCCAGTCTATGTTTGGGTAGTTGAAGTCGCCCAATATAATGGTGCTTGGAGAGACCTTCATATTTTCCAGTGTTCTCAGGAAGGCCGAGTGGGGTTCCTGGGTTTGGGAGGGTGGTCTGTAGCAGGCTATAAACTGGAAGACAGCTTTACCCACTGTTAGTTGCACATGGATAGTCTCTGATGCTTCGTGCTGTGCCACCAACCTGGAGGTGTGGGTATCTTTGACGAATATTGATACTCCCCTTCCTTTTGTGGTTTGGTCCAAGTTTTGGGGCTGAAAAGCATGGTATGAGGTATAACCTGGTAGTGCTGGGGTGCTCTCGGGAGCCTTGAAACAGGTTTCTGTTATTGCACAGATATCGATGTTATCCATGCTAAGGAGAGTTTCGAGTGCGTGCATCTTGAGGTTTAGACTTCTGGCGTTGAGTACCATTACTCTTAGTTTCTTATCCCTTGTGATACCTATGGAGGTGGGTTTGTCTTTTGAGCCTTGCCTAAAAAAGGCACTACGGGGGTAGCAAGAGCCTTTGCCAATATCCGAAAGCCCAGGGGTGACAGGTGCAAGCCGTCCCTAGCGAAGCATCGTGGCTTGTCGAGCATGTCATCCCAGGCTGACAGGCATTGGATCCCCTTTGAATGACACCAATACTTAAGCCAATTGTTGAAATTGATCATCTTGTCTTCATATTGTGGCATCATTCTTAGTGAGGGTAAGATGCTACTCAAGGTCAGGGTCATACCGGACTGGGCTACATGCTCAGAGAGCTCCTCTATGTCTCTTTTCATGTAGTCCAGGGAGGTACGTCTCAGGTCATTCACACCAGCATGGACAATGACTGAGTCATATTTGTACTTGCCTTGGAGTGACCTGAGTGCTTGTGTTATGTGGCGGATCCTAGCGCCCGACAGGCAGCTCACTGTGACCTTCTCCTTGTTCAGCCTGGTTAGCGGGATGTCAGTGTGCCTGACGATAGAGTCACCTATTACAAGTGTATCAGGTGTGTTGTTTAGCCTTAAGGGATGTGACTGTTCGGCACACTGGCTTTGTGAGCTATGTGTTGCACGTGTTTTGTTTTGGGGTAGCGGTTGCTTGGGTGTCTGCTTTGGAGGTCTCTGCTGCTTAGGTAGATTTTTATTTAGAGCCTCCGAGTATGTTTTTGTGTGTTTATGTGTTTGGTTTGCTGTCATGGTAGGTCTATGTGAGACTGGAATTGTAGTGAGTGTGGTTTCCTTCTCCTCCTGACTGGTTTCACCAGTACTGAGTTGAGAGAGCTTAGCCTCCAGTATGGCTATATGGTTGCATCTCTCACATGTGTTGGAATTTGTTGGGAGGAGGAGAGGGTTGTCTGTGTACATGAGGCAGTTGTAACATTGCCTCAAGATTCCCAGATTCACCAGCTGGACCAGAGAGGACATTGACAACTGACCTTTGGACATGCTAGAATAGTATTGGGAATTCCTTTATAATTGAAAAAAAGGGCCAATGGGGAACGAGGTACTCAAGGGGAGTTTGTGAGGGTGTAGTGCTTTTAATATTTTAGTGCTGACTTATATAATTGCTTTAGTGAGCAAGTGCCAGGTAACTTAAATGCAATGTGTTACAGGTAACTTAAATGCAAAAACGACAAACAGTAACTTTCTTTCAAGTGAAACAAGGAAATAAGTGCAGTAAGCAATGCAGATATCACTAGGGATCCACAGAAGTGCTGAAAAGCCACGTTTTAGGTGGAATTAGCGTTTCAGGGAAATAACAAGCAAACAAACAACAAGCATACAAATAAAGCTAGATTCAGCAGTCCTGGATCTAGTCTATGCTACAGCAAACAAGGTGTACCAATTTCAGTAAGAAACAGTTCAAACAGTATCTAGAACTTTTGCAAACATGCAAAATCTTTTAATCTTCACAACAATTAAAAATTAAAAAAATCAAAGATAGTGTAAGTAATTAAAATACACAGCTTAAATGG
>NC_056728.1:1805741958-1805751958 GCF_019279795.1 Protopterus annectens
ATGCCAAAAAATGCATCATCTGTTTTGGTGACAGTGACATCCCCAAAAATTATCACATTGATAATAAGGCACTAAGCACACAAACATTCATGAGGGATTTGGGCACTGAGGTTGATAGCAAACTGACGTTTGACCACCATATTGCTTCCGTTGTATGGAAAGCTTTCTACATGGCCCACCTCATTAGTAAGGGCATCTCATCCAGGGACAAGATGGTCATAACATCCCTGTATTCTTCCCTTATAAGACCCATTATTGAGTGCAATGCCCTTTTTGGCATGTACCTCACAAAGCACATGCAACAGCTGGAGAGACCACAGAGGTTCCTCACCCAGAGAATCCAGGGCCTCAAACATCTACCCTACACAGGTAGGCTAAAAGCCCTGTCCCTCTACTCAGTCTCCCACAGACTCCTCAGAGGTGACCTCTGTCTGGCATACAAAGCAATCTTGGACCACGCCCTGATAGGACTGCTGCATATCCACTTGAGTAACCCACACATGTGACCTCAACCTTGTCTGTGACATCAATAGGACTTGTTGGTGGGATAGATTTGTGTTCCAGAGACTCCCCCCTTTTGTGGAATAGACTTCCTCGCCACATAAAGCATAGTACTCATTAAACCTTTTTAAGTGCAACCAGGATAACTGGATGGGGAACAGAAACTGCACCCCTGGGATTCCACCTGTTTCCCTGGTAGACAGTGGCATAGGGTGCTGACTTGTTGGAACATGGGCTAAATTGTTGGCTAGGCTTATAAGGGCCTCAGGGCCAATAGCCTAGTAACTTCTTATGATCCTAAATATGCACAGCGTATTGCAAAGATGAATTTACGTTATTAAAATAATTTCAGTCAATATCGGCAAGTATAGACCAGCAGCCTTTTAACTACCATTTTGCTAAACAAACAGCTTCAGTGGGTTAGGTTTGCTTTATCACTTGATCACCTTGCTAGGGTGCCACAGCAAATGTACATTAGCAAATTAATGTACTATTCAAAACTACTGGGGAATGAACAGTGACTCTGCAGAACTAGGTGGTACAAACTGTACATAAACTTGGAAAAACTGTAGCACTAACATCTGAGTAAGGTGTTGCTCTCCCAAACCATGGAAAGTAATAGCTGACATTCCATTCCATTCCAGGCAGTCAACACAAAATGAACTCCCTCATTCACACTCTACCTGGGTGGATAGAAAATAAAAATAATGTGCGTGGTCACCACATGTGATAGAAGTGAAACTTCTGTAAGGAAGTATGAAGGAGCTTATACTGTATGTACCATTTGCTTTCCCTCATACTTCCTTACAGAGGTTTCACTTCTACCATGCATGGGGACCACACACACATTTTTATTAGTAGTATTAGTATTTTGTTTTCATGCTCATTAACCATGGCATTTCAGCTGCATTTAGCAGGTGTAAGTGATATGGTGGTCATTTTGCTGTGTCAACTGTGATTTATGCTGCTTTGTCACATTGCCATGACGTGGTAAACTTGCTTTCTACCAGACTTTACTCTTACTTTAGTACTCTGTTGGAGGATGTTAATTGTCCAGGTGGGTAATGTTCAATGCTCAGCCCTTTTTCTAATGGACTCTTTATGATATTTATACAAACTCTTTCTTAAAACAGCTGGCAGAAAATACTACATACAGATCAGAAACACTGTTGATAAATGAACGCATCTAAAAACAAATTAATTTTGGGGATTTAATTGTGAAATGCAGTGCAATATAGCATGGAGCAAGATCAATTTTTAGGTTTATTTTCCTACAACTTTTCACTTCAAAATAGCTCAGCAAAGACACAGCAGTATTTTATTTTGTCTTTATAAGTATGCATACCCACGTTAGTTAATCCGTATAAGGTGTACTGCCATGTGCAAGAAGATATCGATCAAGAATATGGGTACAGCAAGAGCAAAACAGCTTTCAGTACACTTTTCATACACATCCTGTATAACTTAATTTGTCATAATCAAGTACTGAAAAAAAGTAAAATGTTGCTTAATAAAATCCTAGCCTTGATTGCTAAGCATTTCTTAATGGGGTCCATGATATGTACATTGTTAGCTGTTGTGCTGTTTAATGAACATTAGCTCTATGGCCACAGTTGATGTGATGTGCCAATCTCGTGTACAAAATGTGAAAAGAGTATGATGCCAATGCTAAAGTTGATGACTGCTGTAAAGATTATGGTTTATTAATTTCCTACCAGATATATTAAACAATGTCTACACAATTCACTGAATAAGCATAAATGCCTCTGAAATAACTAACCAACTCAGTACAAATATATTCTTTGTTTCAGTAGATTAGTTATATGAACAAGTAACTGTGCCCATTAGTGTATTAGCTGTAAACAGCACAATATCATCAGCATGAGTAACCAAAGAGGAGTGTAATTCAAGCTATCTTATGCTGCTTGCAACACTTATAAGCAATGATGGATCTAGTACACAGCCAAGGCTACCACCTGCTAAAATTAAAGTTGAGGACAACTGAGACAGTTTTAGTTGTACACTGCTGTCTGCCAAATAAAACTATAATCCAGACTATCATATCAAAATCTGCATGCATATCTTGTAAAGCCCTAACCACATCAGTTTGATTTGTCAGATCAAAGGCTTTTGATAAGTTAATAAATAAAGCCATATTGTACTTAGATTAATGATTTGCTTTATAACTCATTTCCTGCAATGGTAGAACAGCAAGTTGAATTGAAAAGCCTTTTCTAAAGCCATGTTGATAGTCACATATTACTCTATTAGTTCCTAATACTTTTGCAGTTTTTTAATTAATTATCCAAAATGTTTACAAAGCATATAACATCATTATGCATGCCTAACACCTAATAAATATTACCCCACAGTTCTGGGGAATTCATCCAGGATCCGTAGTTGTCAGACTGCCTCTCTAATAAGGAAATTCACATTGACACAGGAAGGTAAGCTCTTTTATTACTCTTTTATAACCACCCATTTTCTTCAGGGTTTATTTCCCTGCGTTATTCTTCACATATGCGGCCCTGATGACACAAAGTCCCTCATTCCAGCATTGCCAGCACTCCCCTTCATGCGCATTGAAGAAATGCGAATAACCCACACTGTCCAGCAGTCCACTTTATGCAGTTATCAAACTGACATACATACATATATACATACATAAACAAACACATAAATAAATAAATAAATGTGATCCAGTTTCAGGGTTGATATGTTTGTTATGTTGTAATGTTCATAAGCTAAACTTATAAAAAGGTACTGTTGGGGTAGCAAAGCCTTTGGGCAGTATGTGATAGCTATGGAATGAGAAGTGCAGACCATACTTTGCAAACCACGTTGGACAGTCAAGCATCTCATCCCATGATGACACATACTGGATAACCCTTTAATTATTTAAACGATCGTTGAAGCTGGTTATCTTCTCTTTGCACTTAGGCATCATTCTTGGAGAAGGAATGGTTCCATGTCTTGTCTGTATTTATCATATGCATGTAGAGTTCGGACATCTAACTCTGAATGTCCCTCAGGGCTTTGTGCCCCAAGTTATTAACTCCCAAATGAACCATCACTATGTCATAGTCATCGTTATATTAGTCAGGTGAAAAGGGTCTTTAGAGACCTGGTTTTGTCAGAGGTCCTAGAACCTGAAAGACAATACAGAATGATCCAGTTATTGTCCAGTCTTGTGAGTAGAAAGCCTGCATGCCTACCTAAAGAGTCACCTATCTCTAAGACATTTGCATTAGTTCAGTGATTTGGACTAATAAATTTGAAGCGATTTTATTCTTGGCGACTCTTTGCTGTAGACATTTATAAAAGAGATGAAGTGTTGAATTTTTACTAAGAATCCTCTTAGTTCTAGAAGGCTGTGATAAATATTTATTTTACACCTTGAGCATAAGACATTTTAATTTGATTATGTCTGGATTGTGCTGAAAGAGTCTACTGCTCACAGACAGTGTCTCTTTGGTGAGAGAGAAGCATAGTAGCTAAATGTTTGCACCTGTTAAAGGATGGAATTATTTGCGTTGAGTATGAGTTTATCTGTCAGCATAAGGCAGTTCCTACACTGCCTGAGGATATCCAGAGTGAAGATGTTGGCACCAGAAGGGAAACAAGGAGGCTGACCTTTCATTTTTGTCCTGTGATGAGGAGAAATTAGTTAAGATGCACAAAGAAAAATATACATGTAACTAGATGAGTTAATCTGTGGAGGAATGTAACTATATAAGATAATTTGTGGAAGGATACACAAACTAACACATAATAAGCTGTATATTACCAGGACAGTTGATTTACAGAGGAATACAGAGATTGCAATATTAGTAAGAATAAGAATTAAGGAAGAATAAATGTGTGTAGAGGGCAAGGATGGTGTGTTTCCACACAAACAAAGGGGGCTTATTGGCTAAGATGGCAGCTGTAAGTATGAGCAGTGAATGACAGCTGTGGGCTGCTTGGAGGATTAGACAGTAATTCAAGTGTACTCTGCAGCTCATTGGGAAGCTACCAGCAAATTTGGGTTCTTGTAGGCTTCATTGGTAACATCTAACTATAAAATGTCTGAGAGTAGGTGGAAGCCCAGAGATTGGTCAAGTCATCTGCTTATGTACAGTGCATATTGGAACCCCAATGCATATAGCACAACACCATGCATATGCAGACAGTTTATAATAACATTGAAGCAGCTGAAAAAACTGAAAAGGATAGACTGGCCAAAGGCAACAATACTCTTGCAGGTTCTAAATCAACCAGAGTCCAAGAAATGGACCGATTCCCTTGCCTATCACTAAAGTAATACTATTCAACAATTCCTTAGTAAGAATACTTAAAAGCATAAAACAGTATGCAGCTAACACAGGATGTTCAGCAAAGATAAAAAAAAATCACTTATCCCAGATAATCTCGATCTTGGTATTGCAGTCCAATCTGAGAGATTAGGCAAAATCCAGAGATTACAGCTCAGTGTGCAACATCTTGCAGATGAGTTATTGTTGATATTTTAAGTGATTATTGCATGTCATTATCGGTTTACTATCATAATCACAAAACCACTTCCATCGAGTGGTCATGATGTTGAACTAAAATATTGAAAATCACAGTACCGAACAGGCCCAACACCAAAACTGGTAACATCGACCCATCCAAATTCAACAAAGTCGACATTACCCAGCATACCTTCCCTCCCAGTCAATTCCAACTAACATTTTGCAGGGGGGGCAAGCCCTCCTGCACCCCCACACTCCCTGCTAATTATATATACAAACTCTGAGATCGCACTACAGTGAGGAAATGGGTACATTTCCCAAGCCCCACTGTACTGCAATCCCAACACAGAACATCAGCCTCACAACAGTGAATGCACACTAGCATTCGCTGTTGTGGTGTTGACCATTTTCGATTCGGCCTTCCATAAACTGAGAAACTTGCCTTTTGACTCTCCCAGTTTGATGGAATGCCCTCTGACAACATGATAGTAAACCTCATTATCTTGTATGATTCTATTAACATTCAAGATCCTATATCATAATCTCTGTAAAATGTACATTAATTCTTAAAGCTCTTCCCCTAGGTCCATCCTAGCTATGATATCATAAAAAAATATGTACACATATTGGATACTGGGATAGGGATAAATATTGTCTAAACTTTACGAGAGGTTAGATAAACACTGTCTAAACTATATGGGGATTTGGATAAACACTCAGGCAGATTCAATAAAACCTACATGGTCCGCTAAGACCGTGTGCACATCACGCTGCAACATGCACACTGTAGTGCACAGTTTTGCATTCAGTAAGCGGTCTGCACAGTGTATAGAGTCACACAATCACTGTAAACACTGTGGCATACTAATTATAGCATAAGCAGCTGAACTGCATGCTAATCAACTAATACAAGTGGAGGAGTTATTTAACAGGATATAAAGCGACTGTGAAAACTTAGTGTTGGTTTTTCCTGTGAATAGCAAATCCTATTGGAATACAGCCACAGAAAGGAGTCTACACAGAAAGAATGTTAAGGGCAGCTGTTGCTTTAATTCATGTGTGTGTGCAACAGGCTAAAATCTGTGCTGCTGCTACTGCTGCTGCTAATAGACCATGGCCAAGAAGGAGAACACTTTTTAGACCTCAGGTAACTTATCACAATCTGCATGAGGTGGAAATTGTAGAGCACTACAGGGTGGATAGAAACACACAACAGGAACTCTCTAACTTCTGTAGTCCTCAACTCAGAACCAGAGCAAACTGAGGATAACCCATACCATTGGATATAAAGATATTTGTATCACTTAGATGTTTAGCCGCAGGAACTTTTCAGACACCAACAGGTGACATGCTGGGGGTGTCACAGGTATCAGCATCCAGGATCCTCCATCAATTCCTGAGTACTGTGCTCCAACATGCCAGAGACCACATATATTTTCCCTGTACTCCTGAGGACAGGGTCACAAATATGCAGGAATTCTGTCCTGTAGCACACTACCCTGAAATACTGCCGAGGATAGGGCCACAAATATGCAGGAGTTCTATCCTGTAGCACAATACCCTGAAGTACTGGGTGCCATAGATTCTACACATATAGAAATCAAGGCACCACCCAGGGAACAGGGAATGGTCAACATAAATAAAAAGGGCTTCCACTCCATTAACTGCCAAGTCACATGTAACCTTAAGGGAATCATCTTGAATGTGTGTGCTGGTAACCCAGGCAGTTATCATGGCTCACATATATGGCACACCTCCCAACTATATCAGATGTTCACTAGGGGTGATAGCTTATGGAGTCATTTACTGGGGGATGCAGGTTATGCACTGGAATCATGGCTGATGATGCCCATCAGACATGCACACACATCCACTGAAGAATGTCATAATGAGGCACACACTCAAACCAGAAATATCACAGAGCGTGTATCTGGGCTGCTGAAGTCGTGGTTCCACTGCCTTGATACATCTGGGGAGCCCTGCGGTACAATTCATGCACAAGTACTGAAATCTTCACCGTCTGTGCCATGCTTCACAATATCATCATGAGAAAACAGTTTCAGCAGGATTAACAAGGACAAGGGGAACACATCCAACCACCAATGGCAAGGTCACCACAGCCACATGCAGGTGAGGAGTAAGAGGGGGGACCAGCAGCTGCTGTGGGTGTTGGCAGATGTAGATGTGATCAATATGCCTTTGCACTGGCTAAGATCCAATGCAAAGCACACTCACTCACCACCTAAGGGGCTAAAACCTTCATCCTATGCACATACATGTAGTATCACTGATGCCAGGCAATGGTCACAGCCTTTACCTTCCCATGTAATGGCTGTGTAGTCCTAGCATCAGACAGAATCAGCCATGAACTAAAACTGTATCATCTACTGGATTTACATGGTAAGTGTTGAATCTGAAGTGTTAAAATAGAATTGTGTAATAATACAAATGAATGACATATCATTGCATGTTGTTATTTGCTAATGTAAGGAAGTAAAAGGTGGGTGATTTGTACGGAAATTACTTTAACATTTGACAGCAGAGACTTATGTGAATACATGAAGCCTAGGCTGACATAAAAGGTAAGTGAGCATGTGTGAGTAAGAAAGAAAAACAGGCAGATATGTTGATAATGTAACAAATGGCCACTGAGGCAGAATGAGCTATAAGCCTCACGGTTGAACCATGTAACTATTGTGTGTGTGTGTCTGTATGGGCCCTCCAGGTGAAACTTGTCTGTGAGTGTTTGCAAGAACACAGCCAAACTCTGTGCTAGCTCTATGTCTTGGTATGTTAGACAGGTGTGAGCAGTGCATGGTAGTGGTGGCAGGTCATCGTTGTCTTACCTGACCACAAGAACTGGCTCTTCCAGACATTGCACTGGCATGTTCACACCCAGGGTCAGATGCACTGCTGCTACCTGAATGTGACTGATGTCTGCTAGACAAGCTCTCCTCACAAGGATGCCCAAGATCATGACTCCATGGCCTGCCATGTCCAGGTGTGGACACCTCAACCACTGATGGAGCAGTGGAAGAGGTGCCACTATGGGAGCATAATCAGGCATGGCTACATTGGCTAATATCACATGATGTGGCTGACCTACACCTACAATGATGACGTCCCCCTCCCAGCAGAAGTTCCATCACAGACACTGCCCATTCCAATGTATCATTCATCCAATCCATTGAATCAGCAACATGGTGGAGGAAGTCATGCATCTCAGCCTGTGCCACATCTACATCCCTAAGAATTACTCTGGAGTAGTACTGGAATGTGCCTGCACCTCCATGACAACTCTAAACATATATTGAGTAGCACAGTAAGACATACTTGGATTAGGTGGATGATGGACAGCAGGCCTCCTCTGAGCACCCCTAAAAACCCTGCTGTGTGGCACCTCACCCACACTTTTGCTTTGGCCAGAGTCAACAGGCACTTAAGCCACAGTAACCACACTACCCTGATTGAGTGTCTCACCTTCCAGCTGTCCAGTATCTCAGGGCTCACTAGAATGGGTTGGCATAGGCCTACTGGTTGTGTCTGATGGAATTACAAGGGATGGCTGAATGTCAACCTCAGTGTCAGATTCAACCACCTCACCCCCTGACTGTGCCTTCATTTGCCCACCATCATCATCAGAGTCAGCTGATACTCTGAAATCAGGTGGTAGGAGTCCTACACTTCCACTGTGAGGATCATCTGTGATAAAAAGCAACAAACACAGGAAAAAAATTAATACTTACATTACTATAGTTCAATATATGCTAATAGTGGTGCCCCTATTACAGACAGTACAGCAATACAAACAACAGTCCTGACACCCACATCACAAAATAAATATTTCTTTGAATTGCTCATCAGTACTGATATAAAAATGTTTGGCTTACCATGTGCAGATGATTGCAGGCTCCCAGTGGAAGATGGTCCTGGAAGAAGTTAAACAAAAGGTAAGGGCACCATCATCACAATTAACAGTAACACAAGGGTTAAAACTTATTGCTCTTTATATGTCCATTAACAATACTTTTTGTGATATCTGGCTAATATCCCACTGAACTGCTACTACCACCAATAATGTGATGCCCCCTACTATCCTGAGTCAGTAACTAAGGGCCTTCAATCCTCACCACTGACTCCAATGTAAGACCGTCACTTAAACAGGAGTAATATTTCACAATTTCCCCTAAGAGCACAACAGGAACACAATCTATAACCTGGGACTGGGCTGTATACTTCTGTCCACCCCTAATGTAACTTCTTATTACACACTCTGGAGCAATATGTCACAGTTTAGGACCTCTGATATACTCACACTTAAATAAATCAAATCTCACACATACAAACACTTCTGGGAAAGCCTAACACAGATTCCATCTGTGTCCCTTCTTCCAAGTGATGTGGTAAAATGCTAGTACCAATCAGGGCGTCTACATGCCATTTTAAAGGGGTGTCCAATTATTAAAATTAGATATCAAAACAAATGGTACCATATGACCTAAACCAGCTAGGCTTTTGGAGTGGCCCGGGAATTACCAAAGCAGTTCTTAGCACTCACTAAAGAATTTACTGATTGACCAGCCACAATGTAAGATAATAAAAATATTTAATAATAAGCAAAATGATTAAAAAATGTAAAACAGTAATTTCCATAAACAAACAGAATTCAATCACCAGGAAAGTGAAATTAATACTGTAGGGTAGAAATCCAATATTTAGAAAAACCCCTAAGTAATTAGCTATAATTTCCAATCTAACTAAAGAACAGTGCCCCTGATCTAAACTAAATATTACAACAGAGCAAAGACAGGCTTAGAGTTCTTGGTGAGTCCTTTGGGTATCTACTGCTCAGTACAACTGTGAACTAGTGTGAACTGAACTAAGCAACTACTGTGAACTTAGCTCAACACAGTTGAACAACTGAACGAGTGACTTCAACTGTCTTTAGCAGGCTCTTTTATAGAACTGTTCCAGTTCTTATTTTCATTTCACTGTTTAAAAATCAA
>NC_056728.1:1805756958-1805781958 GCF_019279795.1 Protopterus annectens
CTTCAATATTTTATATATATATATATAAATATATATATATATATATATATATATATATATATATGTGTGTGTGTGTGTGTGTGCACACATGCTCGTGCATGTGCGCATCTGTGTGTGTGTGTGTGTGTGTGTGTGTGTGTGTGTGTGTGTGTGTGTGTGTGTGTGTGCATATGTCTGTGTGTGTGATATATATATATATATATATATATATATATATATATATATATGTTTGTGTGTCTGGATAACTGCTACAGCTTTAAGAAGTGCTCTATATTGGTGGAGTAAGTGCTAATGGGTATGTCTAACTTTATATATTATGAAAATCTTTGATCATAAGCAGCAGATGGATGATGCTGCTGTTACACTTCAGTGTTTAATACACTAATTACTTTTGTACAATTGCTTACTGTTGTGTAGAGATGCTGTTTTCCATTATTGCCATTAATTTATATCTCACAGAAAAGTTAGTTGAGATAGTAATTTTCAAATGTAAGTCATCAAATGTTTAATCTAGTTTATAATGTTTCATTTAGTCTGTTATGTCATGACTGCTCATTTCCCTCTACTGTCTGCATAATTATATTGAAGGACCTGTGGAGCAGCTCAGTTGTTCAATTAAAGTGTCAAATTATTCCAATTATGGGACTCGCACAACAATGCAGTATTATTTTATCATGTTTTAAGTTGTATTCTCCAAATAAAAAACGTATGCACAAAATCATACTGTAGTAGTTACACAAATTATCACAATCTATACCCTCAACAGCTATTTTCTCATCTCAGTCTGCTGCCCTTATTTTTGCAGTGATTTGTTCAAATGTCCGCAAAGTGGCATTATACTTTTCACTTCTGAATGCCTAGTTTGGAGCATAATTATAAAGATGCTTTTGAGGTATTGATTACTGCTGAATAAATGTGTTGCTAAACATTTCTGATGATAAGTACAAGTTGTGGCAGTCCTGTGGTTGTATGCTGTGTAATTAAGGATTTGTATTACCTGCCACTTAACAATAGAAAATGCCACTGTATACTCCCTTTGCCATGCTAGAAGAAGTGATACATTTTCCCCATATGATTACTGATCTTTCTTATATTATAACTGATCTTTTTATGAGTTGTTAATATTCTCGTGGAAAATATAATTCAGCTAAAAAGAGTTATTGTGCACTAAAATATATATCAAAGAAGTTTCTGTATTGCATTCTATGGTGCTATGATATATGTTAGCAATAACCTAGGACTGGGTATGGGTATCATAGCATTAACCCACGCTTGTTGTGGCTAAACAAAGCCAACCATGACTTAATCCTGTGGTACCCATATCCAGTCTTGGGTTATTGCTATTATGCAATGACATTATTTAAAAAAGAAAATGCTTACATTTCTTAAATACTGTCTTTGAATAGTGGAATTTAGTATTCTCTGTTCTTCACTTTTTATGTACTGTGCATGTGAATAATGTGTACATCCCCACACTTCCACAGTATATCAGGGCAGTGCTAGGCAGCTGTTGGAGAAGACAACATTCTGGTAGCAGTTTACTTCTCTTTTTCTGTGTTTTGCTTTTTGTGTTTTTCCCTAAAACTTCAAACTGAGTGATTATTCCAACACAACCATATATAAGTGATATAGCATCAATGCTGTTATATCAGACTTATTTAAAATTCTCTTAGATAATAATTTTTTTAGGTAATAAATTTTGGAAACTTCCCTTGCAAGAAGACACAAAGCTTGTTTCTGATTCTTTGATCTGTTAAGGGTACCACTTCAGTTAAATTCTGGAGAATTTTTTATTGGAAATGTCTTCATAGATCTTTTTATACCCCTGATACATTAGCAAAATTTAAAAAAGAAATGAAAATAAAAATAAATGTCGGAGATGTGCTTAAATAGCTAATGCCAACTAGCCACATATAATTTCTGGTTGTTCTTTTCTAAAATGTTTTTGGGAAAATGGACTCTTTCTTTAAAGCTTTATGAACAGAAAACAATAATCTTAGATAATGTTTTGGTGTTACATCATTTCTATCCAAATACAGTTTTACAGAAAGGGATTTCTATCTGAATTGGACATTTTTATCTGTGACAAAAAATAACAATGCCATCAACTGGAAGAAGAATAAACCTCTTGTCTTTAAGTAATTTCTTTCTCTTCTCAGTCAAGTTATAAATAAAGAAGTCATCATCAGAAAATGAGGCTATCATCCAGATCTCCCTTCATCAATCCTTGGACTAAGGTATTCAATTTGTTACAACAATGGAAATGATTTTTCATACTTTTACATGGATTCATATTGTTTTTGCTTTTATTTTTCCTTTTAATCAATACATCTTCTCCATGACATATTTGTACACATTGTATTTGTTTTGTTTTTGTTTTTATCCTTTTATTTATTTATTTACATTTGTTTACTGGGAAAGTCTGACTGGGCCAGAGGCCCATTTTCAGTGGAGGCCCGGGGAGAAAAGCTCCACAGAATTACAAAGAATATACAATAATTACATAGCACAATAGTATAAATACAATAAGATGCAGAATACACATCTTCTAGTTAGTCTATACAAAGTAGTATTTAATACAGTTTTCTAGTAGATACAGGTTCAAAAAGAAAAAAAAAACATGCATTTCAGTGAAGATCACTGTGAGAAAAATAAAGTTAGTAGTGTGTACATATTATGATTTCCTTTATATATATATATATATATATATATATTTTTTTTTTTTTTTTTGAGTAGTAATAAACACTGAGGAGAGGGATAAAATGAGATAAGAGTGGACAGTGTGTTGAGAGAGTTATAGATATCTTGTCAGTTAGGTATGACACAGGAACAATGTCAGTTCCTTTTTTTTTTTGAAAGCATTATTATAAGTTATTATTAACTATTTCAATTATATGTTATATTAATAAAAAAGTCAACAAAGTTTAAACATTTAGAAGGCCAGACAAGCGGATGACAAAAAACTGGGATATTCTGCTACAGTATGGGCAGTTAAGAGGTAAGATCCCTATAACATATTATATTGTCAGTAAAGATACCTTTTAACTGACCAGGGTTTTGCAGATTGTCCTGATATTTTTTTTGAAAATTTGTCGGTCCCGCATGAAATATTGAAAAATAGTTTTTGTAAGCATATCCTAATAGAAAGTCTGGTTGCTGAATAATAGTTTAGCAGCTGGACTTTTTTTTTTTATTGGGATATGCTCGATTAACAATGGGCATGCTGACTTGAGGTATCCAATCGGCATGCATGTTTTAGAATAATAATTACCTTTATTTTATAATATACATTACTCCACTTTGAAATGCTGTACTCTACTTTTTTCTGATTTTCATGTTTGCTGTTTGATATTATGCTGTTTTTTAAAGTAACAGAATTATGTATGTGCTAAGATGTAGCTGTTCATCTAATGGATTACTACTACTGCTGCAGTAGCCTTAGATACATGGGTTATATCTTGGGATATAACAGACAGGCAGTTTCCAAAACGTCAGGACACCTCTATTCTCCCAAACTGTTATTCAGCTCTAGCTGAACTGACTAAAATGTTAGGTTTGGGCACCAAACCCTACAGAACTTTTTTGTGACTGAAGATCACTCCTCTTGTGAGCTTTCATGGATCAGACAGTTGGCAAACACTGTTCCAATGCTGGGTGATAAGTTCCGTTCAGAGAGAAAAACTTCCACTTTCCCTTTTTATACAGAAATTGTACTTTTATTTTGAAATATTAATTTTAAAGCTAGGAAAAAGCATTTTAATGACAGTCATGTTACTTTTAATTACTTTTAAATGGGAGCACCACATTTTACTTTTGTGGTAAAAAGTTGTTCAAACTATTTTTAACTACTTTTTTGAAGTAAAGGTTGTGTTATTTTATTACTTTTGTGGGATTGAGGTAAGTGTTTCAAGTGCTTTTTGCCCTGCTTTTATGGGGAAAAGGCTACTTTTTCACTATTTACTTGTTTTTCCAACTACTGCTGCCAGGCCGTTCCAGGAATCAGGCACCTTCTTTAGCTTATCCATACAACAGCCTTCCAAATCCTTGGTTCTTACTTCTTTCAGCCACACAAAGAAGAAAATTATCAAACAGTCTTTGCCACCACAGCTGGTTGCTAAAGTGTCTAAGCCACAGATGGGTGACTGCTATGGCCAAAACTGATTTGTCAGACCATTCATCTTCTTTCCCGGCTCCTGCTGTTATAGTCCCTACAGCCATGATGTATGGGGGGGGGGTATATATGTCCATTGCAGCTGTTGGTGTGCCCTTGGTGGCAAGGGAGAGGCAGTCTTGTTGCGCTTGGGAGAAGGGGCTGAGAATGGCACTCTGGCTAGGCAGAAAGCTGTGGTTATCCCTACTGAGGTTTATCCAGGTACAAGTAGGTCTGTTTCTTCAGAAATGTCTGTCAGAAAGAAACAGAAACATCGACATTTGTCTTTCTTGTTTCAGTTCTCTGGTCAGAAGTAATTTATAAGTCTTTGCTCAGGATTTAGTTCAGGCTCTTGACTCTTCTAATATGCCTATTTCTGGTAAAAGAAAAATAAATACTTCATTTTCTAAAGATATTCAAGATTTTGAACTTCAGTATGATACTAAAGGGACAAATTCTGTTTTGTTCTACCAGGGTCTGATTCAGATTCTGAGGAGAATGTTGTTCTGTCCAGTCCATATGAAAGATTCTTTTTCTCTGAAACTATTTCTAAAATGAATCAATTGTTTCAGTGAAAAGATAATGATGTTTCTCAGCCTCTAAGAAAGTTTTATCATTTATTATAACTGGAATTTCCCGAACCTAACCCAATTCTTCCTGTTATTTCAACTTTGGGGGATGTTTTTGTCACAGTCCATAACTTACCTGACAGTCAGCATGCTACCCTCAAGAAAGGAGATAGATTGTATAACGTTCCCCAGTGTTTATGTTTTTATACACTCATCTCAGATCAGACACAGCAGCTATTACTTTAGTCAATCCAGCTGTTAGCAAACATCTGGTTGACACTAATCCCTCTTCTTCTAACAAGGCTAGGAAGATTTTTGATACATATGGGAAAAATTGTATTCTCCTGCAACACTTGTTTTCATGATTTTCAGCTGTCAAGCTCACGTGTCAAAGTTAATGTTTGATGCTTTTTGAAAATATAAGGACTATTTTTAATATTGGTTTTCTCTTCTGAGGATAAATCTGTTTTGCATGATTTGGTTGCTTCTGTCTCTCTAGTAGCTACACTGTTTGAAATGTACATATGATTCTGCTGATCCAACTTCCAGGGCTGTTGCCGCTGAAACTGCTATGAGCAGTTTTGCTTGGTCACTTTCTCAAAATCACTCAGATGTGAAAAATAAAATCGAATTTGAATTCTGCCTTGGATTAAGATTTAGTTTTTGGACCTTCTGCTGAAGAAGTCCTTAAAAACTGTGATGAGAAAGGAACTGGTTTCATTGGATTTCTCTGATTTGTCAGCCCTTCTTCCCCAAGTTTGTCAGGGGATTTAATGCTGTCTCTACAGCCATCTTTAAAAAGCAAAATAAATAGACCCAGCAAGCTGCCGGTAAGCAAATGTTTAAAAAGCAATTGTAGGGAGGTTCTAAAAGGAAAGCAGGAACCCTCTAAGATCAAAGGACAATCTAAAATGTTTGAATGACTTTTTGCAAGACCCCCACCTCCGCCCCACCCTGGCAATCACTGAATCCTTTCAGAAAACCTGAACCTCCATTACTCTCTTTAGCCATACACAGTTTCAGACAGATGAGTTCTGAGAATAATCTGTCAAGGTCACAGATGGCAGTGGAAGTGTCCCGCTCCTTTCTACAAGCCCCCCCCCCCCCAACAGACCAAACTCCTCTTTTCCCTCCTGTCATTCATCCAATGCTCTCCCAGGAAGTGATAGAAGCTGACCCTCCTCCTCAGTCAAATTAAGGGTTTTATTCAAGGATATTTCTGGTGCCAAAGAAAGAAGGTTCTTGGATACTTGTTCTGGATCTTTCCTTTCTCAACTTGTTTGTGAGAGTGTTGAAGTTCAAAATGCTGTTATCTCAGAATGTATTACCCCTTATTCCTCATTTGACCTTTCGAGTAACTTTAGCTTTACGAAATGCTTATCATCACATTCCTGTAGATCCATATTTCAGATGTTTCTTAAGGCTGCCTTTGTCTGGATCACTGTATCATGTCTCTAAATTACCTTTTGGTCTGTACACTGCTCCAGGGGTATTCACAAAGTACCTAGCTTCTGTGATAGCCTACCGAAGACTGCAAGGTATTCAGTTTTCTTCAAATATATGACTTACTTATCTTTGCAGAGTCTTTTTCAAAGTTTCATGAATCTCTCCAGTGGGTATGGGATCTCCAAAGAAACTGGCATTCCTGGAGAACTTACAAAAGTCTTGTCTGACTCCTTCCCACAGGATTGCTTTACTGGGGGAGGTTCTCCTGGACACCTCAGCAAATAGAATAATTCTTCTACAAGAAGTAGGTCTGTATTTACATGTATTCCTGAGATTTTTCCATTCAGACTACTTTCTCAGCAAGAGAATTCCTCAAGATACTCATCTCGTGGCATCTGTATGATTCTCATGATGCCTCTTGCAAGACTCCACATGAGAAAAATCAGTGGTTGTTTAAATTTGTATGGTCCCAACATCAGTATCCATACATTTCCAATTTTGTGGTTTATAAAAAGGGACATTTTTTTGATGAAGATACCCAATTTCTTAGAATCCAAGTCTCCCATTCACCCTTGCCCCTTGCAACTCTGGCGCAGTCTCAGCATACACCTCACACTTCGGTTAGGGAGCAGTGTTTATGTGGATAAAAGTGCAGGGTCTTTGGAAAAGAAAGCACTGACAAAAACATACAAACATAAAACAGAGGTTAGTACTTTTAAATGCTCTCAACTCTCTTAGTCTCCTATGTTTATCTGGATCTTTAAAGGTGTTTACAAACAGCACCACAGTGATGAGGTACATAAACAAGCAAAGGGGAACCAGATCTTACTGTCTGTGCAGACTAACCATGGTAGCCTGTGATATAGCTTTTCAGCACAATCTCAATCTACAACATCTTCCATACAATCTGAGCACTGATTACAAATGACCAGTTTCGGTTTCAGCCCTGGAAAGAGAAGAAAGAAAATACAAATGAGATAAGATGTGCATTTCAGCAACAAACAACAAGACTAAAGAAAAATATATGGCAGTTACATACAATTATAAATGGATTAAATATACTGCACTTTGCTAAAATTCAACACAGCTTTGATTTATTTTCTGTAAGTATAAATAGCTGGCAGTGCTATGAAATAAATATACAAAAGGAGCTACATGCAAGTCTATTATGGCAGAGGAAATATTAACTGTGTTTTTTGTTCAAACTCTCTCTCTCTCTCTCGCTCTGTTCAAGGATATTTTTCTGATTAGAACAATTACTGACAAAGCAGTATAAAGTTTAACATAGTTTTGTACAATTTGAGCAGGGAGGCTGGGTGTACATTAAACAAACATACTTGCTGAATGTTTCTTCTCCTGCAAACAAGAAAGGTAGTCTGAGTACGAATAATGTAACAATAGCAATATGAAAAATAAAGTGCACTCTGTTATAGCACACACGTTTTAATGTTCTTATTGACTTCTGTATTCACCAGTGAGTTGCACACACAAAAGTGCTTATGCACTTTGACTCTACCCTAGCTGTACTGCTATTAGTACTTACATTAATTGTGCTCTACTCTCCACCTCTTTTCTTTTTTGTGTTCTTTTGCCCCATTCCTCTACCCCTATAGCTCTGAAGCCCATGTGTTTCCTTGATAATGAAGAGTCCAGATGGAACAGCAAGAGCTCACAGTAGGGGCAATCATCCAGGCAGCCATGGGGTGGTTTGGGCCCTTATTGTCAACCCAGCAATTAGAGAATTTTCTACACCTCTCATGGAGACTAATAATGAGCATTAATGTCACCTCAGAGGCTCATAGATTCATAGATTCATAGATTAGTACTAAGCTAACTGCCCTTGCGGGCCATTGTAAGCCTAGCCAATTATCCCTTGTGAGACTCAAACCCTGCACCTTGTGTTTGTAAGGCAAACACCTTAACCATTAGGCCACCCTCCCAGCCCTCCAACCCCCCCCCACTCAGTATGTGTGTGTGTGTGTGTGTGTGTGTGTGTGTGTGTGTGTGTGTGTGTGTGTGTGTGTGTGTGTGTGTGTGTGTGTGTGTGTGTGTGTGTGTGTGTGTGTGTGTGTGTGTGTGTGTGTGTCCCTCATCCCACATGTGAATGACAATTATCATTACTAGCTTTGAAGTGCCAAGCTCACAAGCCCAGTCCTGACTATTTCTGCCTCTGTTCACATGATGGTATTTTGCTGACTGGAACCACTCTTCTTGACAACTAGAATGAATCAGCTATTTTCATCTGCTCATTTATATCATCTCCCACTTAGCTTATCCAGCAACCAAACTGTTAATGCAAGTCAGGTTATCTGGCCCAAATTTAGGTTTTCATCACAGTAAATGACAGAGACAGGCAGTGGTGGCTGGTGACTTCAAATTAAAAGGGGACTGCAGGAGACAGCTGAATAGGTGTGGCCAATGTGAAGGGGTGTGTCCAACTAGAAATGGGTGGAGCTACACTCAAAACCACAACAACTGGAACTTTAATTAAATACGCTGCCTGGGTGCCAAACCATCATTATTTGAGTCCAATGAAGTCAAAATGAAGTGTAGAAGAAAAATATTTCAATGCATTGGCTACATGACAACTTACTTAATATCTAGATGGAAACACAAAGGTTGTGAGGCATGAAAAAACAAATTACTTTTTAAATACATTACTGGAATGCCAGTCAAAATCAAGTATAAAAAAAACAAGCATCCCTCAACTCAAACCATTTCTCCTTGCACTGCAGTTCTAATTATAATTTATATTCAGCTTTATAAAATTACCAAGTAACATGCTGAAAGTAGCAATCTCTGTGATACCCCCACGTGTAAAAATGTTTCTTATCGAAAAAAGACCTGCTGCCTGACAACAACTATCTACTTGTTTCATGGGGAAGACATGATCAAAGTAAAAAACTGAACAGCAAACAAGAAACAAGCTCAAGATAAATTGCTTAAAGGATTACTGCACAAGTTATGGACCACACATGATAGATTGGCATTCTGTTTAGTTTACGGGTAAAGCCTGCAAAGATGACTGCAAGTCTCCAACAAATGTAATGAGCTTCTGAAAATACTGTAATCCTGTCATTTATTACAAATACTGTCATATGCATTTCAATACCTAAGGCTTATACCTTATCTAGTTATGTAAATATTCTCTGCATGGCAACAACAAAAAGGCTTTCAATGTTGGTAATTCTTTAACAGTATGTTTATTAAAGCTTACTTGCATCTTACAATCTCTGACAAGCTTACCTGATGGTCATTAAAGCATTGCTACTTAAACACAGAGCAACAGGGCACTGCGACAGCATGCATTTTCTGAATAATAAGAAGCATAAATCAACAGTATAAAAATATGACAGAAAACCAGAACATTTTGCAAAAGCAAGGACAGATGAAAAACCATGGTCATACTTGTGGTCTACCTTGGATGTGGGAATACTTTGCACACTTAACTACATAACTGCTCCTTGGTTTGCTTGGACACATCCAGAGCCACTACAGTGGGGAGTGGGATGCAACAAGTATGTCACAATTTGAAATATATCTGGCTGACAGTGATGGCTCTGACACTCATACCTCTCAACCTCAGAGCAAGAAATCTGCACAAAGCCATACATAGAAGTGGGACACAGGCCCAAAATAAGGCCATTTTTTAAATATTGCTCTTATAAACTTAGAAAGATAATAGAATAGTAGTAGGTCTTGCATTAGTATGAATTTTCTGAAGGGTATGAAATCTGAAACTCAAATGTCTGCCATTATTTTCTAACTTCAATCTTTAATGATTTGTCACTAATTTACCAGAAAACCACAATTTTATGAAAAACTGACCAAAAATGTGATGCAAAAATATAAAATTGCCACACAATACAGCTGAGAAACTGTCAAAGAAGGGATACCTCTTTAATAGTGGTACTGTTAACTTGAGCAGCTGACAAAATAAGAGCATCTACATGCATTTCTGAAATAAAAGCAAACTATAACTCTGATCATTGCAGTTATTTATAATTGTAAACCCTCCATGTTTTCTTCCAAAATTGCCATTTTGTGGAGGGATTATTATGGGGAGAGCAACATTTTGAGCCAAAATTGAGGACGGTTGAGAGGTTTGGATATTCCTAATTCTATAAATCGATTTATTTGCACATACCTATCAACTTCTTAATGCAGGAAATCTGGACAAGGCCAAATATATTGGGGGAAACATACAAACAGTACTAAAAATTGCTCTTGTATAAACTTAAGACAGTTGAAAGAATAACAGGTCTTGCTTTAGCATACATTTTTCAGAAGGTTATGACGTCTGAAACTCAATGTTTGTCATTATTTAGTGACTTAATTCCTACATGATTTGCCAGAAAACCACACATTTTATGAGGAACAAACCAAAAATAATAAGCAAAAATCTATTCATTTTGCAAAAATCTAGACAGAGGTATAGTTCAGCCGGGGCTGAGTTTGCTGGCCTTCCGCCCTCACAAACTCATGGTCAAATGGAGCCTCCCCCCTGCAGCCATTCCAATATCCCATTCCTTGGTTATTTCACCCCATTTACCATAAATACTGTAATGTGCATACTGCTTTACTTCTGCAATGATTTGGATTTCATTTGAAAGTTTTATTTTGCATTTTACAGCACAAACCCTAATAGATATCTGCTAAACAAATCAATGCAGTCTCACAATGAAAATAAACTTAGCATTAAAACTTCTCTGCCCTTGAAACTCACATTCATGGAAACAGCATTGAAATCCACATTCAAAGAAAATACATTTTGCCAGTGGCAGATAAAGATTAGCTTTGGGCTGTTTTCAAATCATAGGCCCCTTGAACACAAAACATACACATGCTCTTTGATACACCTTCCTGACTGCATTAAATTATATTCCTTGTACAATACAGTACAGTTGTTAGACGGCATTTTAAATTTATTGTTTTGAACATTTTTCCAGTAAACAATGAAACAAACTGCATGCATGCACCAATAATGACAAAACTGCCCAGTTCAGAACATTTCCATCATAAAAGTCTACTCAAACTTCTACAGTCCACCAGTATCAGTAAATATGCACAATCTCTGAAGAAGTAAAAGCCATCTAAATAATTCCACATTAAAGAAATCTGTAACTAATGAAGAGGTTGCTGCTAGCAAACAACTTTATATGTCATTGTTTCATCTACAAATAAAATGCCTGTTGCCCTTGAGGAATAAATCGCCTATGTTGCATTAAAAAATGATAAGCTAGTAATATCGCAATAGGGAATGTATGGCAAACTGATAACAGGTTCATCGTTACTAGGTATCTTTGCCAAAAAGGACTGCAGCATCCACCCCATTTACAAGGCAGTACAGTATCAGCAATGTATCTACCTACTGTGGGAGTAGAATCCACACCCTTCTGCATCAAAATCAAGTACACTACCTGTTGTGCTATTAACAATGCATGCAGACTCAGCATAAGCAGCACTAAACTTTTGTTCCCCTGCAGCTTCTTGTAAAATCTACTCGACACTCAGCTGTATCTCTGAACTTTGCAGCACAAGAAATCTGGAAAAATCCAAAATTTATTGGAGGGGGGGAGAAAAGCCCATAAAACCAGAGACACATTTTAAACATTGCTTATATAATGTTGGAAAGATGCTAGAACAAAATGCTGTGTTGCCACCATACATTTCACTGCCAAGTCTTGAACTCAGGGGACCCTGTGCAAAACAGACAGAGCAACATGCTATGATGCCAAATCATCTGTTTTATGAAAGAGAGGAAGATTGAAACTTAAATGGCTATCATTTAGTGAATTCAGTTCTCACCATAGCTCTCAACCTCATAGCAAAAAACACATGGACAAAGCCAGCAATGGGGGAACACAGCCCCCAAAATATTCAGCAAATTCATTTCCCCCATAGCTCTCAACCTTAGCACAATAAACTTGGACAAAGCCAATAATGGGGGAATACAGTTCCAAAAATTGGGCCAAATTTCAAATATCCATGTTATAAACTTAGAAAATTGCTGGAATAAAAGGTTTTGTGTTACCATGTACTTTCTGAAGAATATGAAGTCTGAAATTCAGATGTCTGTTATTTTTATTTAACATTTGTTAACCAGGAAAGTCTGACTTAGAACAAAAGCCAATTTTCAGCAGAGCAGTGACAAACACTCCAGACACATGTCTTTGTTAGATGGGAAGACATGCAGACTCCACACAGAAGGCACAACAGCCAAGAATCAACCACGGAACATGTAGCTGTTAGGCAACAATGCTACCAGTGCACCACTGCACTACTGACTTTGCAAGTTAAAACAAACATACAGAAACCACAGATTTTATGAGGAAGAGAACAAATATGAGGCAAAAATCTACAAACATTTTACAAATGATCGTTGGTAGGGAATTCAGGCCCTTGCCACCTGCACCCAAGGTACAGGGTTCAATCCTGAGTATTCTCTACCCACCACCATGTGTTCTCTAGCCACCAGTATATAGCAACTGGGGCATCACACACACACACATACACACACACACACACACACACACACACACACACACACACACACACACACACACACACACACACACACACACACACACACACACACACACACACACACACACACACACACACACACACTTCCTTCTCCATAGCCTGTGCAAACTAATGGCTGGTTTCCTGACTGTGGGCGATGCAGTCTGGTGTCCTTCCATTCTGTGTGGCCATCACCACACAGGCTTCGGGCTGCAGGCATCCGGACTGCCTAACACAGCAGTTTGGAGTTCTGTGAGTACCAGGAACTCCAAGCACGCATGCGTGGAGTTCTGGGACTCGTGATTTTTTTTTTTTAAATTTCTTTTCTTCTTTCCGTCTACAGGTGGGGGGCTGCAGTCCTGCAGTCATATAGCACAAGCTGCCCCTGGAGACAGGTACTGTCTTCTACATCTATCCTTGAGATAAAAGGAATTGTTCAATACAATAACAGCTGACATCATTTAACACCACTGATTAATGTGATACCTGCTGTTATACATTTTTAATACAAATGCTTCTTATGAGTTTATCACTGTGATTTAAATTATTGCAGTTGATATTTTCTCAGACTGCTGGTACAGATATCTCACAAAAGTTGATTCATTTTTGTTGGCACCATTACAGTTGTGATTCTGTGAATATAATTTCTAAAGCTTCTACTTATGTTTTTTTCACCAGGAGGAGGGTTTGCTAAGCCACTGTGGTTGCTGAGAACATGAACTAAATTGTGTTATTAGCACTGTGGCCAGGTGATTATACTCTGACTAATTTAAGATGGCATTTACTGTATATACTGTATGAAGCACTGAGAACTTAACTTCAAATGTTTTTGCACAGATACTGACTTTATTCGGCTAGGATGAACTGGAGAGTTATTATACCACCTGACTTGCTGTTTCTTCAAGGGGTCCTTTATCGTTTCAGATCCATAAATGGAAATATCAACAATTATTGCTAGTCACAGCTGTACTATTATGTATTGAAAACTGCTAATGGATGCTCAAAGCATTTTAGATTAATTATGTCCACTCAGTCACAACTATTATAATTAACCACAAGTAGCCTTTGAGTGCCTAAATAAAAATGTAGTGCTAATTTGGGGCTTTTTAGGAGGTGAAATATGCTGTAGAGACTTTGAAAACTGATGAATGTATGAGTGTAGTGTACATCAATTGTTTGTGGTTTGAGTGGAATGGAACTAAATAAAAATGCACACATACAAATTAATAGTAATTCATAATCACATTATCTCGAAGAAACATATTATTGTATAAAAAATCAAATGTTGATATATACTTCGCAAAAATAAAGGCTAGTTAATGTGTATAGTTATTTTTTTAGTTAGTACAAATTTCAGCCTAACTCACACAGTAGGGAGTGATCTTAAATCTACATGAATGTGGATAATCTGTACAACGTGTTTACCAGTACAACATAACTTTTGTAGCTCCCTAGATCTCCTGGGCTCTGACACCTCAGAAGCCCCCAGACCTAGGTGGATTCTCTCTGTTGACCTGTCAGCCTGTGACACAAGATATATCTCTATTCATATATTGCCTTTTCAGCAATATCTCAGAAGAGAAAGAGAGATTCAAATAAAAAAATCTGACAGTGACCTTCACACTTATTCAAACCTCAGAGGGACCCCCTGTATGTGAATTCATATTGACTGATTTTCTTTATCAAACAGAATCTCAAGAGTTTGCTTCCAGACCAGAGTATTTTTTTAGCTTGCTGAATGAAGAGCAAGTTGGCTTTGTCAAGGTGGAGCAGTTGTCTTCCCACCTCAAAGTATCTGTAGCAGTGGCTGACTCTTGTGATAATCAGTGATGTTCCCAATTCCTTGATCCCAAGGAGGAAGCCTTTAAAAGAATCTGAGTTTATGGTGACTTTGTACATTGGGGGATTCACAACAAGATTTAGGGCATATGTCAAAGTCCTGTTCTGTTTTATGTCTGCAAGGATCAGATGCAACTGGAAACTCTCACTGCATCTTGATTTTATTAAAATGGACCACCAAAGATATTTTCTGTCCCTTTATCTCTTTATTCTTGGTTGAAAAACATTGATGTGAAGTATAAAAAAGAACATATCGTTTAAGGGATTTATCTCAAAGGTAGCATTTTAAAATTAGTTGCTTATATTGATAATATACTAGTTCTGATCAGAGCTTGTGGCCAGTACTGCTGTGAACTCTAAAGAAAGTTAGGGAGCTATGTCATTTGACATGGAAGGAAGGAACCTTATTCCATTGATAGGGGGTCCTTTCAGAAGAGACATCTATCTTACCAGCATGTTCTGTTAGAATTATAGTGTAGGCATTGATCCTTAGAGTGAGGACTGCTGTATTGTCAGACACTTGAATATATAAACTGCTTAACAGGACTGGGTCCCTTATTGTTTTATAGACTAAACAAAGGTCACCTTGTAAGAGTCTGTAGGAGACAGTGATAGAACATTTAGACACTGTGTAGATTAAGAACATCATACCTGAGATTTTTTTTTAGTCAACAATCATTCAAGTTTCTTGAGTTGTATAATGTGTTTGGTACATGCGGAATGGTGCATTACGTTCTACTATGGATCAGGTTAGAGAAGTTAGAGGGGGGGCAGTAACTCATTTGGATTTGGAGAGTATACAATTTACTGATAAGTTGGGCTAGGTAGGAGTTCCTAATGATAGTTGCTTCAAGACAGTGAAAGAAAAAATATTTTTTTATGAATGTGTCATGGTCTGTGAAGTTTCAGCTTTGGGGGCAATGTCCTCTGTATGATAGGTGGAGGAGTGCTGATACTTCCGAAAAAAGTGATATGCAGTTTTCTTTGTGTGTTTCTGCTGTGTCTGTAGTCTTGAGATGAGGAATTAGTGTAAGATATTCCAAGTTACAGTATAGGTTATCTGATGGAGTTTTAATGGCCAGACAGAGTTAGTGTGCATTAACAAACTTAGGAAGTCAGTGTCTCTTGAGATCTACTTAGACATCCAGCAAAGCAAGTACTGAAGAGGAATTCACTAGGTTTGTGGATTTCAATAATTTCAGGGGTGCATCTCAAACTTGATGGATAAAGAGCAGTCAGACCTTGTAAAATGGAGAAATGTAGGCCTATCTGTCCTTCTGGGGTATTTCTGGTGCTAAAATAATCAACTCCCATGACTGACATCTTATTTCCTTCTGTAATGTACTGTTAGAACATACTTGTTTCCAGTAAAACAAGGAGTCAAGATGTACATTATCAGGGTGGGGGAGGAGCCTGCTAGAACAGGATGACACTTCAATGTTATTTGTGATGACAGGGGTGTCAGTCTGCTGGACCTGTGGATTTATTATGTCAAAAGTTTGATTACCCCTCTTCTTTGAAGCTTGGTGCAAGGAGGTTGATTACAACTCTTCCAGTGAATCCAAACTGAGCAAGCTAGACTGTCAGACCTGGGTTTATTGATGCAAACAATACCCCTTCTAGGTTCAAAGTACAGCCTACTTTGATTACTCAATTCCTTCAGAGGGTGGGGGGGGTAATTTTGTACAACCTAAAGCAGAGATACAAACTGCAAGCTAGTTTTTATGTGGGAGCCATAGATAATGACAAAAACACATGTATAATAGGTAGTAGGTAGGATAGTGCTGAGTAGGTTCGAATGATCCAGCCTTGTTGAGTACTGCAGGGTGTCTGTATTTGTAGACTATCAGTCATATTTTCCAAACTCAAGCAAGATGCTTTATGTGATTTCCACTAGCTGCCATCTTTATGCATTACTAGGTCCACCAATATCATTAAGATGTTATGGGCACATTTTCTTGTGATTTGCCAGGGGCAGAAATTCAAAGTGTTGTATCTTTAGATGTGTTGTTATGGAAACCTAATGCCAAGTTTAATCTCTGCTGCTGAGAGAAGCAGATATGGTATCTATATCAGTAAATATTTTGTGCCAGAGAGAGTTTATAGTTTGATGCACACCTATCTCTATGCCAAGTATTTTAGACTTGAACTATGGCATAATATGTATAGCATATCACTGTGTATTAGCCATTGCTACTAGAATATTTATAGTCAGTGTCAAAGGTGTCACCATCATGAGGCCATGAGGCTAACATGAGCCACTTGTAGGATTGTAAGAAGTTAAACCCTTTATGGGAAGCAGGTCTGAATCCAACACAAGGTGACCTAGGCAGCTGCCTAGTGCCCCCCCCCAGGGTGGGGGGGCAGACACAAATAACATTAAATAAAAAAATAAAAGTCTGAATGTTTATATTACTGTACATTTGTTAAATAAAAACAAAGTCTGAATGTGAGGCTCCAGTCACTCCTGGACTGGACTGTGCAGGTGGTTGTATTACCATCTTAACTGACACCCAGAGTAGACATAGTCACACCTACATTACTCAAGAAGGTCTGTTATGCTAATGTTGCAATAACATCATGAATATATTAGAATAATTTTAAAAACACAGAGTATATTAACTATTTAACATCTATGTGGTGTGGAATGCCACACCTCTAGCAGCCTACACATATCTTACTTTCCAGAGCATTTTCTGAAAAATAAACTTACAAAGCATCAGATAAACAAATGTAGATATTTTATGAACAACAAAAGGTAATAAAAATTGCACAAATAATAAGAAGCATTCCTTACGATGATAATAGTCAGTGCATTTACAGTCTTTTCCATAAATTCAGCAATATATTACAACACACACAAACCCCAGATTATATTTTTTGTAAACTTTCAGAAACAAATGTTCATATCTTAAACTGTACAACCTAGACATATATTGTTAGAACATTTTTGTTAACAAGAAATAGGCTTTCATATGACAACAAGAAATTCCTCTGTAAGTGCATGTTTATTGAGATATTTACCGAAATATGAAAACGTGCTTAATTGTATAGTTAGCAAAACAAATAATACTGGATATCTCTCAAGATGTACAGCTTACAATGCAAATTTCAAAGACAGTTTTCTTCAACAACATGTAAGGTTTCAGTTAATGTCACGCAACAGTTTGTAAGTCATTTGGGGTTTGAATTATTAAGTATATATGGAAATACAGCTTATTTTCATAATTACTAGCAAACAACTAACAATATTTCCAGTATAGTGCAGTATAAACCAGCACTGACAGTGAATTGTCCTGTCTCCTACATTGATGTTTCATACCATACACCTCAATAAACCATAGGTCTCTCAGTTATGAAAATGTAAATATAAATATGAAAATATGAACAATAAGGGGTAAACAACAATCTTGCTGTCATTTTTTTTAATAACTCCTTGCCCTTTCTAATATTCATATTATTGCTGATCACATTCTTAAAGAAGCCAGACCCAAAAGTAGTTCTGGGCACCATAAGGCAGTATGTGTGTGAACTGGAAGTATTAAAAAGGTGGTTTAGGCTTGAGTGGGTTAAATGCATTTTGACTAGGATGGGAATGTGCAGAGTGAATAAAATAATGTCAACAAATGGTCACATGGACGTTTTTTTTTCTTCTAAATTTCAAATACCACAAAACAAAATTGTTAAAAAAATTACATGGTTAACATAAGGCAGAAATTGTTGCTTTCTTCTTTAGCTGGAATGAGACACAAATTGTGTGCGGCTTTATTTCAGACAAATGTCTGCCATTTTTTGTAATAAGCCAGACATACCTTATTTTCATTATTTATGTTGGACATATGCCTGACCTTCTTACATCCATTACTCTAGTAGGAAACCGTAGTTTACACACACCCACAAAATGAACAGTAGGACAACCTTCTTATGCTAATCTTTATTTTATTTTTGGGCCTGATTTGATCCAATTTTTCCCAAGCAGTCCTCATCAGAAAGTATCAGTGAGAAACAGCCAATTATTACTTGAGACTAAATCAGCTATTTCTTTAGTTTTACTCCATTTGTTCTCATCAGTCACGTTTAATTTCTTTATATGAGAAACTGATTATTTAAAGACTTGGAGTGTTTAATTTCTTGACATGGTCAGTTACAATATTTTCATTTATTTAAGCCTGAAATAACCAAAAGAAGCATACACCGGCACAAAGCACATGAACATTGCATAGCAACAGTGGTTGCACTTTGCAGAGCACAAATATATAAAGTATTAATGCAAAAGAACATGCCTTTTACTTTTATTTTATGTACATTTTTTTTAACATTTATCTTTCAGCCTTACTAAATTCTTACACAATTAAGGAAAAAAGTCAGGTCATGGATAAAAAAATCAAACATGACTAATTATGTCTTTATTTCCTACCGTGGAAATGCAAAACAAAATATCCAAAGTACAAACATTCCCCAAAATGCACAAAAACACACAAACCCAGAAACATTTCAAAGCACCTCCCCATTTAACCAACAAAGGAACTGTCTGCACCTTTAACAAACCATTCTCCTTCTAAACAACAGGGAATAAACAGCTTCTATAGCCATCCAAACAAAAACAAAATGGGATTTGATTATTGCAGTATTTAGACCAAGGTACCTAGTTCTAGTAATGGTATGTGTGCTTGTTTGTGTGTGTTGTCTGTCTGTCTATCTGTGTAAAGTGCCCCATTTAGATGGTGCCGTCAACTTAAGTGACTTGCTCAGAGTCAAACCCTGCACCTTCTGGGCCAAGGCAAGAACCTTCACACTAGCTGCCAGATTTCCATTAACTTTTTTTTTGGTAAATCACTGAATTACAGTCAATCAGTGTTACTCAGAGTTCTATAGTTTTCTTGGTTCACAAACATGTTAATGTAAAACCTATTGTTCTGTTAACTTTTTAAGTATATAGTCTACTTTTATCTGTCCCCAGTTCTGCAGAATATCTTCAATTTTTTCTCATATTTATGCCCTGTCCTTGAATAAACCACGTAACGAGACAGTGCTCTCAGGCAACTGAAAATGTGAGCTAGGCTCCTCAATGGTCTCTGGGTCAAAAGTCTAGCAACTACCTACTGATGCTGTGAACCAGAGGAGGTTTGGTATAAAGGAAGGAAACTGATAGTTGTAAGTAGGAGCGACATCATATGCCCAATATTTTTTGGACGTGATCCTCGGTTTCCTTGTTCTGTTGAATGTTGAAAGTTTGTTTATTATTTAACTGTGTATAAATCAGACAGCATAAAGTATGAGTTTAATGCTAATATTTTAATTATGAATACAATTTTAATTTAGCTTGTTTTTTGCAGGTACACAGGTGTGTAATGCACTAACTTTGGGTTATAACATTTTTGTCTAGCACTTGATGCAGGTGGATAAGGTTATGAGCTGTTAAAGAATTGCTTCCTGTAGTACACATTTTGAGTCTCCTAGCCATCATTTGTCTTCTATGTGACTTTGCCAAGTTACTTCACTCAACAGTATTCCTAAGCTGCTCCTATAAAGGGACACGTGTCCAGTGGGCTGTCCCAAGCTGTTAGCAAATGAGTTACGTATTTGTATTTTTTTTAATTCTTGCATCCTTCATATACACGCTAATTAGTACTTCAATGTATGTTATTTGAGTATGAATCTCAGCACATCTCTTGTAGTTTAATGAGTTGCCAGATACATTTTCACCAAATTGAACTTTCAAGGGAAGAGAAGTTTACTCTTTCTCATGCTGTCTGTTTTCAATGTGAGAGTGTTTTGTTTTGATTAGAAAATAACTGTCAATGTTTTTTTCTGCAATATTTAAAATAAAAGCTTTAAATGAAATCCAGATCTCTGTGATAACTGTAAGTAAATGGAAAGAAGAAGGTAGTATGTATACTGACAGATTTGAACAGCATTTAACGATAGACAGCCAAGTAATGTGATATTGGTATTGCTGGCTGGAGCTTGATTCACTACCCTGCTTAGGGCCCATTTGTCCATGATTTGACACTGTAGACAGGAAATGTACGCAGCAGCAATACAGCATTACTAGCCATTCAAGTAGGTCAGACCTATACTGAGGATGTCAAAGGGGATAGCTTATTCTTAATGAAGGAGAAGACATAGAGAGGTCAAAAATTAGATGTAGGTATCCAGCAATATGCAACCTCCCAATAAAAACACAGTATATTGTGTGCAGTAATATTTTTGATTTTTGTATGACGTCTGGGTTGTTAAACAAAAAGTGCTGTAGCTTTTATATTTTCAGTAATTGTTTTGCTTTATTCATTGCACTAAAGAATGAATTAATTCATTAGTAGGCCTGGATTGTGTCATACTGTCTAAACATCTGTGTTTTAGTTCTCTAAATATGCTGCATTTTAGTAATATATTTTTACACCACCTTCTTTACAACCAGCAGCAACTGAAAAGAAGATGGCATTTGCTCAAGTCATGTAATTTGAATTATTTACAGTTATGGTCAAAACCAAATGATCTTCGGTATCCATTGTGTCCTCATTGCTACAAATTATTGTGATACAGTCTTCTCTACAAAGATTAGATTGCAAAGGATTTCTGCATTTAGTTAAGACATTTTAATAACAATTTTAGTTTATAGTTCAAAACTTTTATGCCAGGAGTTAGTGCAAAGAACTGAAGCTCTGACTTCTTAATGAGCTGCTTCCTGTGGTAAGGGTACAGGGTTTGAATCTTTCCACCTTCATTTACCAGCTGTGTAACACTGAGCAAGTCCCTTAACCAGGCAGTGTTTTGGAGCAATTGGGAATTGGGGCTAAGCTCCTTAATGGTCTTCGGGACTTCATGCCTAGTAACTACGAACCTGCTCTCATTGTTTGCCAGCCATTCTCTATTGCTTAGCTGATCTACTTCAGGAAATGCTATAACATTATCACCAGCACAGCAATTTTAATGCAACACATACAATTTATTCTTCAAGGGCAGCAGGCACTGCATTTGTAGATTTGCCCGCAGCAACCACTGCATTAGCAATAGTTTTCTTTAATGTGAAATTATACAGATGACTTTTACTTCTACATAGATTGTGATTATTTACTTAGCATATGTTATCAGATGGCTAGTATTTCTTATGCTCTCATGAGCACTGTATTAAATCTGAGCTACATGTTGCTGAATCTTTTGGCATGATATTAGTTAACTTTATACAACTTCATGTAGTTCATCCAAAGCTACCAATTAAGTACATGTAATTTATTTTTCATAACAATAAGGAGTATGCACAGTCAAAACATCTATAACTGTTGGTGAGAGTGGGGGATCTCTGTGGATAAAAGTATTTTATGGACTTATCATCTGATAATTTTTAAACTGCATTTAATTTGGCTTTACAGGACTAGTGTAGATATGTGTGTGAATTAAGTTGGAATGCATTAGCTGCTGTGTGTTTGTGTGAAACAAATTATAATATGTGACTTTCGTCATTATTAGTGTTTTTGATTTTGACACATGCATCTGAAAAGGATGCAGTCAACAATGTAGCTAATGTAGCTATAATTGCTAGGTTTGGGGGATTCTTGTGGATAAAAATGACAGAGCATGCTAAGCTGTTAAATTAAAAAAAAACATTAGTCTGTCTTCACAGGAGTAGTGTGTAATTGTATAAAGCAAATTGGAATACTTTGCTGTGGCCATTTTTATCAGAATCAGACATGTAATGTGTACACAGTTGATAATGTGGTTGTAAACAGCCTATAATTGTTAAGTACGGATATTGGTGGGTTATATTGACTGCTGTTTGAATGTCGTTTTATGGTGGAAATGTTCTGAAATAGGTACTTTTGTTATTATTGGTTCATATATTTTGTTTCACTGCATACTGGACAACATTGTCAAAATTACAGATGTAAAACACTCTAACACATGCTGCTATATTAAACCATAAATATAATTTAATAAAAATAAAATGGCTAAAAAGACTAAAAAAAACTCAAAGGCTAAAAACTCTTTATTAAAAACAATCAGGAAGGTGAATAAAAGAATGCATGCATGTATCCATGGTCCTAAATATGTGTTCAGGGAGCCCATGGTTTGAAAACAGTCAGATGCATTTTCAATGAATATGAGTTTCTAAGGAGAAGTTCATGACAAGTCTCTTTTTAATGTGAGACTGTTTTGTTTAGAAAATCACACTCGGTGTTTTTGCCATAAAATTTGAAATAAAAGTTTTAAATTAAATCTAAATCCCTGTAATCATTTTAGAAGTAAAGAAGAAAATAGCATGCACAGTAACAGGTCAGAACAGTGTTTATGGTAACTGGGGATAGAGAGCCAAGTAATGGGAAAATGGAATGGTTGGGGGGCCCTCATCCAAATCATTGCCTAGGGCCCAATTTGACCACAATCCAGCTCTGCTGGGAAGCCATTAAAGTAGAGATAGAAATACAGTTTAGCAATAGTTTATCATGGTGCATTGAATCACATGTGTTGAACATATTGCCTTTTAATCTGTCTTGAAAACAAATTAGAGTCAGATATTCCTACAATGGTAGCAACTTGGGTAGCAGAGATGCAGTATAATTTCCATGTCACCCACACTCACAGGATTATGATCCAAAGAATATTAAGTCTGACTGGTACCTGTGGTAAGGTCCATACACTGACTGATGTAGAGTATTGTGGCCAGTACATAGTCTGGCTTAGGACCTGCATCTGCAATTTTGATATGTGTAGTCATGCACTTTTTGTGTCCTGTGGTGAATTTCTTTCATATGTGCATTTTAATCTGTGTGCCACTTGGAAGACATAACATAATGGTAGGTTTCTAAACATACTTTTATCTTGCAAGACATTAATTCTGTATGCTTATTATATCCTATAGTCTCAGTGCACTCTCTTATGGACCATCTATCCTTGTCTGGAACCAATGATCAGACAACTCTAAAGCTACTGTGTTGGCACATTTTCACTTTGTCTATGCAGTTTGGTTTTCCCTTTATAAATGTTTTTGGAGTTTGTTAGCTACCTTTTTTCCCTTTCTGTAGTGTTATCACAAGGCTGGTTATTTATCCAGATATAGTGCCCTCTGTCTTTTAAAAATGGTATAGCCGTACTAGTTATTGTTTTTCATTTACTCTGTTGCTGTAATGCTGTGCTATAAATAGTCAATTAAGTACTTTAACCTAAAGGGGAGACCCACCCTGTAAATTTTAGAGCCTGTGTATAATACCAGAGTAAAATGAGCTTTGCCTATTTAGAGCTGCAGCAACAGTATGAGTTATTGATACAGGAATCAGTCAAATGTGACTTTCTGCAGTTATACCTAGTGGAACTGCATTTTGCCAAATTCTGTAAATCCCATGGAAGTGCTAGTGCTTCCACTGTGAATCTTCAAGTTACAAGTTGCCAAGTTACTAACTTAGCCAGCAGAAATGGTGGAGTACAGAATAAACGTTAATAAGACAAATAATCAGGTAGAGAGTAATATGCCCAACTACCTATCTCATACCGGTTTCGGCTACAATAGCCTTCTTCAGTGAAATTAGTAAAGCATATAATATCCATTCAAATGCGTATATTTATATATAATGACATAAAGGCAGTTCATTGGTAAATTAGAATTGGTCATTAAGACCAGGTGGGAATAAAGCCCCTAATTTAATGATCCATTTGTGTTCCTTGAAATTAAGTAAGTCATGCCAACCTGATTTATCTCTACATTTACCTGCAATACAGTCAATAACAGTAAAATAAAAAGAGGCAGAATTATGTTTACAAACATGCTTAAACAGAGCATTATTGATACGCTTGTTCCTGATGTCACTAAGGTGCTCCCCAATCCTAAGGCAAAAAGGCCTGGAGATCTGTCCCACATAGAATAAGGAGCATGTACAAGTGGCTAGGTAAATGACCCACTCTGTACTACAATTGGCCTAAAAGTTGATGTTGAAAATTTCAGATGTATTGCGACTACTAAATTCCCTCACATGCTGAACTTTGTTACAATAAGAACAGTGGCCACATGGTATACAACCCAACACTGGGCCACCTCTCAGTGTATATTGAGTAGCAACAATGGAGTCGGGACCCACCCTCTTATAATGGCTAAACAGGGATCCCAATGTCTGACCTCTCCTAAAAGAAAAAGAGCATCTGTCCCTCAAGAAAGAATGTAATCTCTCCTCTGCCATCAAAATATTCCAGTGTCTGTTAATAATATTCATGAACCTATGTGTATTACGTCCATAAGTGGTCACCAGACGAACCAGAGAATTAGATAGATCCTTATGTTTATCCTTGTATCGTAACAAGTCAACTCTGTTCTGATTTGAAGCCCAATGGCAAGCAGTGCTAACAGTCCCTGGGGGGTAACCTCTCTCATGGAACCTACATATTAGATCATCTCTAGTGGTCTAAAAAGTTTGTTGGCTTGAACAAATCCTTTTGGCTCTTAGGAATTGTGACTTGGGGATATTCTGGATGATATGTCGGG